>NC_133363.1:58904960-58934462 GCF_049309525.1 Garra rufa
TAACCTATAAAGTGTTTCATTGTCGAGTGAATCATTCACGTTCCATTTGTAAATCGTTTATGGTCACACACGGGCATTAATACAATCATAAAGGCAAAACTTTATTGGCATAATTGTCGTTTACAATATTTGCTAAATATATGGCAAATAGGATATACAGAACGTTATTTAGGTTAAGCGATTCACAATAAACAAAAAAGTAGATAGCTCTAAATCACTTTATTATTAATAGGCTACTATTATTTTAATATCTGGTTAGGGCTATTTATTTTTAACACCTGACAATTATGCCAATAAAATTTTTGATTGTATTTCTCCCCGTGTGTGACGATAAATTAGCATGTTTTCATTTACAAATGAAACTACGTGAATGATGCATTCCTCAGTAAAACAGTTTAGTAATTATATAGTCTAGTCTATTAATTAGACGAAACAAAATAAAATATGTTCAATTCAACCTTTAAACTACATTCCAGTAAAATTCAGTCATATAGCATATGTCAAGCATTTACAGTATCATTTACATGAACGTTAAGTAAAGAGAGCAAAATTAAGGGTGGGGGAAACGAATATAAACGAAACTAAAAATATATACAATAATAACTGGCTAATAGTAATATTATTACTAATAGTAATAATAATGATAATGATAATAATATTAATACCAACACGGAAAAAAATACTATCAGTTAATATAAGGAATGTAGGCCTATTTCACTGTGTGACAATAAATTATTTCCAAATGAAACTACGTGAATAATTCACTCTTCAATGATTTGTATATTAATTGCAATTTGCAATTGTGTTAAGTGCACTTTTGGGAAAGGCACGTGAAACAATAACGAACGCTCACAAAATGAAAACGCTTTTAAGCACTAAAATTAATCGAAACGCAGCCCAGAATGTTATGTAAAGAGATCAAAATGAAGTTGAAAATAATGGATATAAACGAATAATACGGAAAAAAAGAGGATCAGTTAATGGACAAGACTGTGTGTGATGCATGAAATGTTTCTTGTAGGGCTTTTTAATTGGAAATACATGTAATATTTATTCATGATACACTTGTGAATGCTGTCTAAATCGCGCACAGACAGCATTGGCATATACAGCAACGCCTATATAATTATGTAATATTGTATTAATTTCTATAACAATTAATATAATAATTTCTTAACTCAAAATGAAATATTAATAAACCTATCTCTGATAATCCCGGGCTACTATGCTCACTCAGGTTTATTTATGCATTAAACTCGTGTTTATGCATTTTTATCAGTATTATCAGTATTATTTTATGTTTTTGATAACAGCAGATTCTGAACAACAACGTTAAAAAAGCTTATTTATTCAAGTGATCATTAATGTACATTTTATTTTCATTTTACAGTTTTGCCAATGCTTAGACATTTTTAAACAACTTTATACATCGTTACATTCCAGTATGTCCACCCTGATGTTTCACCACAGCCGGAAGAACTTTAAACAGTCTGTTTATGTACTTGTTGCATGCCACTGCTGTAAGTTCCTCAAACCAGAATTTATTTATGGCATCAATTAAGTCAGACTTTGTAGTTGGTTTTGCTACTTTTCGAATATAATCTTTCAGAGCATGCCACACCATTTCAATGGGATTCATGTCGGGGGATTCGGCGGGAGTCTTCACCCAGTTTACACCCTGTTCAGCAATGAGTCTGCCTGCAGCAGTGTGCTTCGGGTCATTGTCCTGGAAAAAACGGTGATGTGCTCCGAAGTTTTCCCTAATGTATGGGGCAGCAGTTTCTGTTACAATAGCATTTTCAAAGAAAGACCGGTCCATTATGCCTTCGAAGATTGCAATCGGTCCCGGACCCAGTCTGGATATTGCTCCCCAAACATGAACTTTTAGCGGGTGCTTTGGCTTTGGTTTAGACACGTGTCTCCCACTTCTACGAAATGACATGGTGGCAAAGCGGTCCAAAGCCACTGTTGTTTCATCAGTGAAAATTACATCGTGAAATGACTCCTTCTCAGCAATCCATTTTTGGGCTTGTTGGAGACGTAACTCTTTATTTTTGTCTCTGATCATGGGACAATGTTGAGTTTTCCCATACTTCCACCCAAGCTTTTGCCTTATCCTCCGAATGGATCGCTCGCTTATTTCCACTCCGCTGTCACGCCATAGCTGTTTTTTCACGGAACATGACACCAGTTCATCATTCTGATGAGTGATATTCTCTATGGATAGGACAATGTCTCTAAAATCAAGGGCAAAACAGAAAATAGTTAAACATTTGACAGTTTATGCATAACCACCACTTAGCATTAACCGGTATTTAGGCCAGTGTTTGTGTTCGCGTCATGCAGTGGGTAACTTACTCCGTTATTTTGCGAGGATTACGTTTGTGTGATGATCTTTCTTTGTAGTGTCTCCGGATAGTGCTCAATGTAGCGTGTACACCAATGGATTTCAGATGTCGGGATATTTCTTGAGTAGAACTTCCAGCAGACCTCATCACCCTGATGTCTTGGGAATGCAGCTTGCTGATTTTGGTCATTTTGAGATGACTTTACAGATGGATGGACTGTATATATTCGTACAGTGTGTCAGGGGTGTGGACACTAATGTTTTGTGATAAGAGGGTGTATCATAGGTGGAGCGTGTGAGGAAAGCTTTCCCCTTTTCCCTGGCATGCATTTGAATGCTGAATCCGCAATTAAACCGAATGCTACACAGTTGGACCCCCCCAAAAACAGTCTCAATAAAATGTTGATTACAAGGCAAAACAGGCAGCATTCACCCCCCATCCCCATTCGGCTATTCATAAACATTTCGCTCTTTATACTGCCGCTGATCGCCTCATTAACTGCTACTTTTAAAATAACTGAAAAAAACAAATAGTTCCCACTTCCCTTTGTGTCGAAATTGACACGGCTCATGGCTAGTGTTTGCATATTTCTTTCTATTGTGCAACCAGATTAGTGTTATATACTGTGCTGATAGTTCTGATCATTTTTATTTTTTTTTTATCGGACAATGCAACCTGAACTTTAAATTCAAAGTAGCCTAAAATAGCTGGATCTGCCAGTCTCAACTCCCGTTTACTCCACCGCCATCTAACAGCATTTTCACACCAGTGATACTAAATATTCTTGCAAACTGTCTAAACTTCAATATACAGTACATGAAGACACTAGAGGTTTTGCGATGTACACTGCATGAAAAAAGTGGTTTTCGTCATTTAACGACACTGTGAATTGTCGCAGAAGTTTCAGGTTAATGGCTGTTCACAGGAATGCGCAGTTAGCACAGATAATTGTAGGGAACTGCCAAAAATTGATGTGGAAGGCTTAGCACCTGACACCCCCCATGATTCATGTCACCTTGGCCTCGGTGTAGCTTTTATATGTAAATGATTACTGGAGCTATACAAATGCAAACCAGGGGAAGGGGGGTGGCTTGAGACTCACTGATCTAGAGCTGGCTAACTGTAGCCTTCTTTGACTCAACTACACATAACACCGCGACATGCAATAAAATTATATTTTTCATGTGAAACAGTTTTTTAAACAGATATCATTTAATATTTTTAAAGTGTATATTAACATTTGTGTGTACACATTTTGTTCTATATTTTGTTCTTGAACTATATTTTCTCTATTTTCATCTATCTATCTATCTATCTATCTATCTATCTATCTATCTATCTATCTATCTATCTATCTATCTATCTATCTATCTATCTATATACGCGCACGCACGCACACAGATGAAAATATATAGAAAATATAGTTGTTGGTATATCGATATTTTCAAGACAAATATAACAACAACTACATTTTCTTTTCATTAATGAAAGCCAAGTCAGGCCAAGCAAATTACAGAACAAAATATATTTTTATTGTATACAATTTACAAATAGTAAAGCAAATGATCACTTAACAAATATTAGAACATTTTAGACCTCAACCACTGTACATAGTGGCATGACTATAGTCACTTTTTCTGTTGTTGTACTTAATTGCACCGTGGATGTATTTGACACACATCGTCCAGCAATGCGCTCAACAGGGAGAAATGATGCACTGTATTGTTATCGCCATTGCAAGCAGCGAATAAAATCTAAACAGTGACGTAAAAATGAAAGCAGCAAGCAAATTACAAGAAAGCAGAACGTCTTTATTTGTTGACATTATTTTTAATATTAGGATTATAATACTAGGGTATAGTACTTACATTGACATTAGGCCAAATCTAAATGGTTCCCTTTCCTTTTATGTATTAAAAAAAAAAAAAAACTTCATTGGGCAGCGCGACATCATAATGTACAGCACAAAATGAAATAAAAGGAAATACTACTACTACTCACAATAATACATCAAATAATTTTTTTACACTCTAAACTATAGTTTATATTTCTCCTCTTGCACAAATCAATAAAATCAAGTGTATCTAAAATTGTATAAATGGTATGAAAAAGACGAGCTACCTCTCAAACATGTAAATCTTCATTTGCTGTGGCTTTAAAATATTGAATTTTATAATGTATTTTGTAATTTTGTACTTGCTATTTATTGTTATTTTTAAATTAATTATTTTGATTGCTCAGTGTTTGCGCGCCCTGTAATAAATTGTTTAGTCGGCGTATAACACAGCATGTGATGGAGTGCCTCGTCTTATTAGTTTTTGTTAATAAATGCTATATAAGTTAGTTTTATTTTATTTTTGTTATGCTGTTTAATTAAAAATAACAAATCCATCTTTTAAGAATTTGTTTTAATCTTAAAATTGATAGGTGTAGCCAATATGTAAGCAAAACCAAGATCATGAATTCAAAAGTAAAAGTGAAAAGCATCCTAGACATTACAATAGCGGAAATCCCGTTCACAAAATTAAAATAACTAGGCCTACTAACAAATATGCACAAAAGGGGGTTGAATGTTAAATACGTTTCCATAAAACAATACATTATGATAACAGACAAACTATTTATCAACAATGAGCTTTGATTAAGCCCATGTTGAAGAAACAAATAAATAAATAAAAATGAAACTAAAGCGCGACCAACTGAGAGCGTTATGCCGCGTTCCAGGCAACCCGTTACCCGTGTTTTTCCAAACTTCTACCAGTGAAAGTGCACTGGAACGGCAGTTAAAACCGTGAATTCCCACCCGTGAACTCGTACTAGATCGACGCACTCCCAGTTCCCAGTTCTGACATGACTTAGCCCAAGAAACAACAATAAAGGGGTGCGGTGTTTATGCAAGTGGCACACGGTGGAAAAATAGAGTAATATTTAGGACAATTTAACGTTGCAATCAAATTATTAATACTATAAAAATAATAAATTCTTGGCGTGACTTGCTTGGAACGCTACAAAGTTCTTTGAAGACGTGATTTACGAGCTCAAAAACCTGCCTGGAGCGCAGCATTTGTGTATCCTGTCACAAAATATGGCGAAAAATCCTACACAAGGGGAATAGTGTGATTAAGGTGTGTACATGTCTTCCATAATGCGACTAAAATAGGAATACTCCACCTGTCTTAATTCGATTTGTGTTTACTCAAAATATGACTTTAGTCGGATTAAATTAATTAAAATATATCATTTTACATGGTTACTTCTTAATCAGAGTATTTAATCGCGTTAAAATCGGAATATTGTTGTCCATGTAAACGTACTTACTGTCGAGTATAAAACTTTTTTCGCAGTACATCCATTATATTTCCATGTTACACTTTTAAGACGTATAGCCCTGCATTTTAATCCGTCAAAGATCAAATGCGGGCTAAAATTATGTTTTAACATTCAGTGGTGATTAAAAAAAAACTTGCAGCGCTGGTGGAAACACGGTCCTGTCAGCAGCATTGAGCGCACGTTCAGCACAGCTTGGAAGGGTTCCTTGTTTAAAGCTTGCCACAAAACACTGGAACAAGTAAATACCTTGACTGTCAAACAGTAAGGAGATATTTTAATTATTTATTTAGAAACTACTGTTTTCTGAGTCAGTGATGATGCAGTTAACAGTCCTCCTCAAATCCTCGTTTTTTTTCGTTAAGTAGTAATTTAAGTCTTTCTACATATTTATTTATCATGTCTGACAAAAAATAGTGGTTACATATTTTCCACTGAAAAAAATGTAACTGATCGAGCTTGATCCTTCATGTCCTAAAAATGTGTTTTGCACTCTCCGCACAAACGATTGGCACCTAATAGCACACATTTATATCTCTTAGTATTTAAATCTTTTGTTTTACATCTATGGATTTTATTTTAGCCAATTCGTGATTTGAGAAGGCAAATTGAAAAACAGAGTAGGTAAACTCACTGTCTGCCGCTTGGTCTTTAAGAAACAAAAAGCTTACGTTTAACGAACAAAAATGCTCCAAACTTTTTTTTTCTAAATTACCTTAATAAAAAAGAAACGAAATTATAAATACTTTGCCGTTACATACAGAATGAAATACAGACGTAAATACTGTCCAAATATCCCTCTTTGTGCAGGGTTTGGCTACAGAATGTTGTTCCTTGCGCCACCTGGTGGATATTGTATGAAGTGCAACCACGTTGTAAAAAAATCTAAAAAAGCCGCTGCGGCATGACGCGTGGCCTCGCGTGCCGAATTGCAGGCTGCCGCGTGAAAATAGACGCATTTTTAATGGCCAGATCTGTATTTGTAGACATAGCCAAAAATACATTGTATGGGTCAAAATTATTTTTTGATTGTTCTTTTATGCCAAAAATCATTATGATATTAAGTAAGTATCATGTTCCATGAAGATATTTGTACATATCCTACCGTAAATTTATCAAAACGTAATTTTTGATTAGTAATATGCATTGCTAAGATCTTCATTTAGACAACGATTTTCTCAGTATTTCGATTTTTTGCACCCTCAGATTCCAGATTTTCAAATAGTCGTATCTCAGCCAAATATTGTCCTGTCACAAACCATATACATCAATGAAAACTTTATTTAGTACTCAGCTTTCAGATGATCTATAAATCTCAATTTCAAAAAAATGTACCCTTATGACTGCTTTAGTGGTTCAGGGTCACAAATATCTAATTCAGTTTTGAATTATGATACTGAAACTAATATACAAATGCGCTTTAGAGAAAACAAATTTGACTTTTCACTCGGAAGTCGAAACTTCACATATAGGCTATAGCGGCTGCATTCTAAATGTTGTCATTGTACAGATCTCAGAACAGCCAGTGCTGTCTGTGCTCATGACCATAACAAAGCAACAATGCCAGAGCGGCTTCCAGCCCGGTTTGAAGTTCTTGGAGGGCAGAAATGCGCTGAAGCCGCTGCGTGGATCCTGCATTCATTAATTCAGTGAAGTCTCGCGGTGTTCACGCAACCCCTCAGACATCTTGCGTTTGTCAGACCGCTACGAATCTGCTACATGCACGAGCAGAAGCGCAGTAAAAGCACATCCAGCATCGCTCGATCCCCATCACATCTTCACATGCGGGGCTGAACTGAGTTTGCGCGTTCGAGACACTCGGAGAGGATCGCGTGCGGCGTTATTTTCGTATTGTGCGTCATTTCTGCATTTCTGCGTTTCCACCCAGGCAATATGGCAACACCCGCCGCTGTAAACCCATCCGGTGAGTAGCGATTTTCACTCTTATGCTTTTAAATACAACGTATGTGGTGTTTGAACGGAAACCGAACGTTGGCTTTTTACGCAATACTGTGTTTTCGCGATAACAAAAGAACCCGCGACGCTTTAAACGCACGCGAGCACCCCCTCCCCCCTACGCAAGCAACAACAGCTACATTTAGAATTTTAAAACGCTACATTGTATCATCACTAATATTGTAACATAACATTCATTCTTTCGTGACTATAGAACGTTGAGTGTGTGTTCTGTGACGTCAGAACCAAATGTATCACATTTGGCTTTATTCCGCCGCGGCTTGTTGCTAATGCAAATTAGATGCTGAATATATTTGCCACAAGCCAGTACGTGATTTGATTTCCTTGATACGCGACTGTTGAATCTAATACGTTGCTTATGAGGCTGTAATGGTGATGTGAGGATATTTCTTATGAGCTCGAGCAGCCTATATAGCACACATAACCGCTTTACTTCCTCTGCCTGTTGATTCTATTGCGAAAATGGATGTGGAATAGTCAAGTTTATTGTCATGTGTGTAAATCGGTTTTGCAAGTACAATCCGAATTTTAATGCTTATGTAACAACACACAGACAACATTTGTGATGGAAACATAAATAGTAGGAGAAATGTGATGAGACAAACGGTGAAGTCTAACTGCCAGATGTAAACATAAGCTCGGATTGTTGGTGGAAGACTGTCATGAGTGCATGGAGAGAGCTTTTCAATCGAAGTTTACATGAATGTGAATTTTTAGTCACTACATCTCTAGAATAGAGATTGAATTGTTGCTGTTTTAGGTTTTAATGCTGTTGCGCCTCCAGAGTCACGATTATGTAGGCATCTGTGGTCTATTTTAGTCATCACAGAATGGTCTCATGTTTATATATTTGTCACCTCAGATCAACAACCAAAAACGAGGTAGGTCAAACCTATGAAAATTAAATGTAAATAATAGTTAAATTAGCAGAGATGCTCAGATATAGAAATGTTGGGAAGTCAAAGTGAAGCAGCTAACTATTATAACTTTGTAAAACCCAAAATACAAAATGTTTTTTTTTTTTTAAATAGAGCCACAGTTTATTTAATGCAACAGTTTTATTCAGAGGCCCAAACTGAGCAAAATATGCAATTTGGTGCAGATGCTGATATTTATATGACCAAAAAGTAAGATGAAATTCTTATAGCTTGTAATTTAAATCAATGAGATCCTTGTAACAGTATACTGCAAAAAAATTAGTCAAAAGTTCACATAACCTTGCGAAAAGTTATTTTATTTAGTACTGACCTGAATAAGATATTTTAAATAAAAGATGTTTGCATATAGTTCGCAAGAGAAAATATTTGAATTTATAAAAATGACCCCGTTCAGAAGTTTACGTATGCTTGATTCTTATTACCGTGTTGTTACCTGAATGATCCACAGCTGTGTTTTTTTGGTTTAGTGATAGTTGTTCATAAGGTTCTTATTTGTCCTCAATAGTTAAACTGGCTGCTGTTCTTCAAAAAAAATCCTTCAGGTCCCACAGATTCTTTGGTTTTTTAGCATTTTTGTGTGTTTGAACCCTTTTCTAACAATGACTGTATGATTTTGAGATTCATCTTTTCACATTGAGACTATTACAGAAGGTTCAAACACTCACTGATGCTTTAAAAGGAAACACGAAAACTTTTTGAATTTGAAGATCAGGGTAAATTTAACTAATTTTGTCTTCTGAGGAACATGTAAGTATCTTCTGTAGTTTCTGAAGGGCAGTACTAAATGAAAAAAATATGATATTTAGGCAAAATAAGAAAAATGTACACCCCTTTATTCTGTTCAAAAGTTTTCACCCCCAGCTTTTAATGCATCACGTTTCTTTCTGAAGCATCAGTGAGTGTTTAAAAACGTATGTAATGGTTGCATGAGTCCCTCAGTTGTCCTCAGTGTAAAAAGATGGATCTCAAAATCATAGAGTCATTGTTGGAAAGGGTTCAAATACACAAGAATGCTGAAAAACCAAAGAATCTGTGAGGAGAACTTTTCTGAGAAAACAACGGGCAGTTTCACTGTTCAGGACAAACAAGGGACTCATGAACAGCTATCACTAAAGTGGATCATTTGAACAGGGTCATTTGTATAAGTTCAACTATTATTTTCTCTTGTGGACTATATGTAAACATCTTTTATGTGAAATATCTTATTCACGTCAGTACTAAATGAAAAAAATAACATGCATTTGGTAAAATAATTAACATTTTGCAGATTCTGCAAGGTGTATGTAAACTTTTGACTTAAACTGTAATTGCATATCAGCTGTCACTCTACGTCTCTCAATAATGTGCCTTAGTAAGATGATATTTAAATGCTTAGTTGGTTTTCAAAACATACAATGATATGCAATACAGTGATGATTGAGAGCTGAACAAATAAACGTTCCTCAAAAGCCTGATGATCACATTTGATCATCACATTTTAACATGATTTGTGAAGTTGCTTCAGTCCACTAAGGTAATATTAATTGCAATATAATACTTTAGTACTTTGCTTTCCAGAAAAGTATGAGCTATAGATTAGACAACAGAAGGCATGGAGTAGATTGTGTGCAACATTCTTTTTGAACATGTTGATCATTTAGAGGCCTTCATGCATCGACTATTTTTACATACATTAAAGGACAGTATTATTCGCTTCTAGTATTGCCCTGTTAAAAACATACATCTGACTTTATGCAACAGACTTCAGTCAAACAACTTGGTTAGTGATTGTTCATAGGAAACATAAACCGACTGCTGCTCCGTTTATTCAGTGACTTGCTAAAGTAAATTACGCTCCACGACTCCATTGCTTTCCACGAACGCTCTTTCCCCCCAGCGGGCAATTCCTTCCCACCACCTCATTGTAAATGCAAATGAGTGGAAATGAATAAAGAATGCGAGTGTTATTAGCACCTGGTTGACACGCCGAGCTGCCAAGCGCGCTTTAAAATGCACAAGAGCATTCTGGGGTGGAGTCACATGACTGTAGTTGAACTGAAGGGCACTTTGTTTTAAAGTCAGCTAGCTTTTATTTCACTTGCTTAACAAATCTGTAGGCCGTCTGTACTTTTACCGTTATGCCCACAATGCCTAACAAAAGGCCCCGGTTGCAGCGCGGCCGCGATAAGAACGTGTTTCGTACAAATAGCAGTAGGTGTTTGTGAAAGGGGATTACAGGCACAGTTGATTAGCAACAGTTCGGACTGTTTGCCGACCTCTCGTGTTTGTGAAGGAAGCTTTTCTATTGAAAGCAGTGACGGATAACAGGACTGACTAGAAGTGTAGCATTGTTAAGAAGGAATTTTGTGCATATGGCAAATGGGGGCTTCACAAGATAGCAAATGCTGTAGGATTGACTTTATTTTCTCGATTTTGTTTCTTCCTTGCTGGATTTAGGCTTTTGAGAAAGAATGAGATTGAACTCTGTTGATGTGTGAAAAATTTGCTATACTGTTTATACCACATTCAACTGATATATTTCACAGATGTGTGCTTAATAGTCTGAACTACCTGTTTTAGAATATGTGACCCTGGACCACAAAAGGTATATTTGTAGCAATAGCCAAAAATACATTGTATGGGAAAAATGATCGATTTTTCTTTTATGCCAAAATCATTAGGCTGTTAAGTAAAAGTCATGTGCCATGAAGATATTTAGTAAATTTCCTGTTGTAAATATATCAAAACATAATTTTTTTTATTAGTAATATGCATTGGTAAGAACTTAATTTGGACAAATGTAACAGATTTTCTTAATATTTAGATGTTTTTGCACCCTTTTTAGATTTTCAAATAGTTGCATCTTGTCCAAATATTGTCCTATCCTTACAAAGCATACATTAACGAAAAGCTTATCAGATATATTTCCCCCTTATGACTGGTTTTGTGGTCCAGGGTCACAGTTAAATACTTTTTGACAGTACAAGTATGTAAAATGTACTTTACATATGTGACCCTGGAGCACAAAACCAGTCTTAAGTCGCTGGGGTATATTTGTAGCAATAGCCAAAAATACATTGTATGGGTCAAAATGATTGATTTTTCTTTTATGCCAAAAATCATTAGGAAATTAAGTAAAGATCATGTTCCATGAAGATTTTTTGTAAAATTCCTACTGTAAATGTATCAAAATGTAATTTTTGATTAGTAATATGCATTGTTAAGAACTTAATTTGGACAACTTTAAAGGTGATTTTCTCAGGATTTTGATTTTTTTGCACCCTCAGATTCCAGATTTTCAAATAGATGTATCTCGGCCAAATATTGTCCTATCCTAACAAACCATACATCAATAGAAAGCTTATTTACTGAGCTTTCATATTATATATACATCTCAGTTTTGTAAAATTTAACCTTATGACTGGTTTTGTGGTCCAGGGTCACATATGTGTTTGTTGATGCTTTAATATTTTATTGTCAGAACTACCTGTTTTATAATAATAGTTTCACAATATTGAGTGTCATAATGTGAAGCTATTCGTTTGTTATATGAATAATCTGGACTTTTGGTTGAATGCACATCAGTGTTGTAAACTAAAACTATTCACAAAAACTTTGGTAACTGAAATAAAGCTGAAATAAACAATAAATCAATAGCTTATGCAAAAGTAGAAATATTGCATTGTCAAGTTGAAGTACTAAAATGACTAAAAATAAATTAGAACTATATAGAAATATTTTAAATATACAAAATGATAAAAGCACATTTTAAAGTGACTAAAATGAACTTAAAACTAAAAATCTAATCTGAAAATAAGAATGAAAAATAAAATTTTAGTAAATACTACAAATATATAAATAATACTAAAACACAAAGTGGCATTGCTTTTTGTCACAGTGAATGCATAATGCAATGCAATACAGTTATGATTGAGAGATGGATAAATAAACATTCTAAAAAAGCCTAATGAACACATTTGATCACATTTTAACATGATTTTTCTAAAAAATGATATATTGATAATCAAGTAAACATAAGATGCTTTAGTCCACTAAATGTTCGTTTTGCAAAATGAATTGCAATATAAAAGTTACTTGCTAAAAAGTATGAAATATCAATCAGATGACAGAAAACATGTAGCAGATTGTGTGCAACAGTTGTTGTTGTTGTTTTTTTTTTTTCACAAAGTCTGATCATGTTGATAATAAAGAGGCCTTAGAATTCATGCAGCAGATGTCTTTGCTCACAGTAAATGTATCTGCTTCCTGAATTTCTTTTTATTAAAAGTATTGACTTCACAAAACTTTTAGAAGTTGAAATAAAGCTGAAATAAATAAAACATTAATATTAGATGAATAGCTTACGCAAAAGTAGAAATATTGCGTTGTCAAGCTGAAGTACTAAAACAATAAAGTACATTAAATACAATAAAAGTAAATTAAAGCTATATCAAAATATTTTACATTTACAAAATGATAAAAGCACATTTCAGAATGACTAAAACCTGACTAAAAGTGCATTTTCTTCAGATTAACTTCAAAATTAAAACTGATCAAAACAACATGGCATTGCAGTTTGTCTCAGTGTATCCATACATTTTTATGCATTTTTCTAAAAAGGCAAGCTTAACTGTGAGCTTTGATTGAGATTTTTGTTAAATATTTATATCAGTAGAGTTAAATGGGTTGAAACATTTAATTTCACTGCACTTTTGCTGGCATTTTTAATGTGCTACATGTTTGCCATCAAGTTCAATGTTGTTTTTAACAGCTATATCCTTTAAAAACAGCCTCTTCGTTAAGCTGTGTTGTATTTTTAACAAATTTGTAAAGCAATCTGTGCTGAAATATGTGAGTATAGCTCATATTTATGAGCTATAAACCAAGTTTCTGATCACCCAGTAGATATTGTTGAAGTTGTTGGTTTACCTGAAATCAGAAAGTTGCATTTTGAACAAGTTGTTGGTTAGTTTCAGTACTTCTTGGCCTGCAAACAGAAGTTTTGACTTCTGAAAGGTACCATATGTTTTCATAGCTTGTTGAACTCTTTAAGAATTAAAATTTTAATTATACGGCCCATTTAATTCTGATGTGCGTGCTGCGTCTATCCTTGCATGAAACATTTGCAAGTGATTGGACTTCTGTCAAGAAATACAGCATTGGTGTCGGTCTCTGTAAGCTCTTGAAATGAGTATAAAGAAAAAAGTCACTGAAGACAATTACACATACATTACTAAAGCATGCTTTCGATTTTTCTGTTGACCATCATGTCTGAAATATCCAGAAAGTTTGGCAGCGCAAACTTTCTTTGGCTGCGTAACAATAGACCAGAAGAGGAGAGTCATTGTTCACATGTGCGTGCTATCAGAGAAAGGATGTTAATTCAATAGATTGTAGTTTCTTCCTTTAAACGTGTAGGTTTCTGAACTCTTCGGGAAGCACTCAATTGAGAAACTCTTTTCTCCGTGGAGATGTGCCAAGTGTCGCTTCGACCTCGTCGGCACCCTGAGAATATACTGCTTCAGCCGCCCTGAATTGCTTTTTTCAGTCTCTTTTAAGTGCTGGTGATGAATTTAGGGACTAAGTGTTTTACTGCTAAACAAGTTATTATCCATTCTTTGTTTTTTGACATTCTTGTGTTTGGAATGGCCGACTTCCATCTTATTCCACCACAGCTTCTGTTTTTATAGGGTTTTAGCAATTATATAAAACGGTCTGCTGCTGGTCCATTCTGAAGTTGCTATTCAGTTTCTCAATTACATTCCCATGGTTCGTTCAAGGTAAAATAATATACAGGGCTGCAAACTGATTAGTTTTTTTTCATTGCATGGTACGAGAGAGAAAGTCTGGAAGCCCGTTTCTGCCACTGAATAAAAGATAAAATAGGTAATTGTGACTTTTTATCTCATAATTTTGACTTTTCTCTCGCAATTGCGAGTTTACATCTTGCAAATCTGACTTTTTTTTTCTCAGAATTGTGAGATATAAATGCACAATTGCAAGTTATAAAGTCAGAATTGCTAGTTATAAACACGCAATTCTGACTTTTTTCTCAGAATTGTGAGATATAAACTTGCAATTGCAAGTTATAAAGTCCAGTTCTGAGGAGAAAAAAAGACTGATATGTTTACAGAATTGTAAGAGTTTATATATCGGAATTCTGACTTAATAACTTGCAGTTGTGAGTTTATATCATGCAATTTTGACTAACTCACAATTTTGAGTTTATATGCAATTTTGACATTATTTCTCAGAATTGCGCATTTATATCTTGCAATTCTGACTTTAAAACTCACAATTGTGAGTTTATATCATGCAATTGCGACTATTTCTCAGAATTGCGAGTTTATATCACGCAATTCTGACTATTTCTTAAAATTGAATGTTTATTTCTTGCAATTCTGACTTTGTAACTTGCAGCTGTAAGTTTATATGCAATTGTGAGAAATAAAGCAATTCTGTGAGAAATAAGCAATTTGTGAGAAATATTTCACAATTCTGAGAAATAAAGTCGCAATTGCATGATATAAATGCGCAATTCTGAGAAATAAAGTCGCAATTGCATGATGTAAACTCACAATTGTGAGTTTTAAAGTAAGAATTGCAAGATATAAATGCGCAATTCTGAGAAATAATGTCAAAATTGCATAAAAAATCACAATTGTGAGTTATAGTCAAAATTGCGACATTTCTCAGAATTGCATGTCTACAGTCGTGGCCAAAATTTTTGAGAATGACACAAATATTAGTTTTCACAAAGTTTGCTGCTCAACTGCTTTTAGATCTTTGTTTCAGTTGTTTCTGTGATGTACTGAAATATAATTACAAGCACTTCATACGTTTCAAAGGCTTTTATCGACAATTACATGACATTTATGCAAAGAGTCAGTATTTGCAGTGTTGGCCCTTCTTTTTCAGGACCTCTGCAATTCGACTGGGCATGCTCTCAATCAACTTCTGGACCAAATCCTGACTGATAGCAACCCATTCTTTCATAATCACTTCTTGGAGTTTGTCAGAATTAGTGGGTTTTTGTTTGTCCACCCGCCTCTTGAGGATTGACCACAAGTTCTCAATGGGATTAAGATCTGGGGAGTTTCCAGGCCATGGACCCAAAATATCAACGTTTTGGTCCCCGAGCCACTTAGTTATCACTTTTGCCTTATGGCACGGTGCTCCATCGTGCTGGAAAATGCATTGTTCTTCACCAAACTGTTGTTGGATTGTTGGAAGAAGTTGCTGTTGGAGGGTGTTTTGGTACCATTCTTTATTCATGGCTGTGTTTTTGAGCAAAATTGTGAGTGAGCCCACTCCCTTGGATGAGAAGCAACCCCACACATGAATGGTCTCAGGATGCTTTACTGTTGGCATGACACAGGACTGATGGTAGCGCTCACCTTTTCTTCTCCGGACAAGCCTTTTTCCAGATGCCCCAAACAATCGGAAAGAGGCTTCGTCGGAGAATATGACTTTGCCCCAGTCCTCAGCAGTCCATTCGCCATACTTTTTGCAGAAGATCAATCTGTCCCTGATGTTTTTTTTGGAGAGAAGTGGCTTCTTTGCTGCCCTTCTTGACACCAGGTCATCTTCCAAAAGTCTTGGCCTCACTGTGCGTGCAGATGCGCTCACACCTGCCTGCTGCCATTCCTGAGCAAGCTCTGCACTGGTGGCACTCCGATCCCGCAGCTCAATCCTCTTTAGGAGACGATCCTGGCGCTTGCTGGACTTTCTTGGATGCCCTGAAGCCTTCTTAACAATGCAGTGGAAAGTTTTTTTCGGGATTAAGTTAATTTTCATGGCAAAGAAGGACTATGCAATTCATCTGATCACTCTTCATAACATTCTGGAGTATATGCAAATTGCTATTATAAAAACTTAAGCAGCAACTTTTCCAATTTCCAATATTTATGTAATTCTCAAAACTTTTGTCCACGACTGTATATCTTGCAATTCTGACTTTATAACTCACAATAGTGAGTTTGTCTCATAATTCTGAAAAAAAAAAAAGTCAGAATTGTGAGATAACGAGTCTCAATAACCTTTTTTGTTTTTTATTCATTGGCCGAAACAGGCTTCCATAAGAAAGCCTACAAAATGTTACAAAAAATTAACTTGTCACAACTCCCCAAAGAGTTTTTTTTCTCCCAATTTAATGAGGTATGTGTTGTAATTCCATGTAAAAGTCAACCCTGAAAATGTGTTTTTCACAGCCAGTTGTGTGCTTGACTGCATTAGTTCACTCAGGGACAGATGACTTTCAAGGTCTACAGAGAAAAGCTTTTGATTCACTAGTAATTTTATATAGCAGTATTGGCTAAATAAGCCTAAATATGAGTTATTATTGGCTAATATTTAGCCGTTTTAATAACCATGTTGGTTTGATGAATTAACAGACTAGAAATGGCTCTCTTTATTGTTAGTTTCAAAGTATACCAGCAGTCCAAGTTTTAATATATGTAGTTTGTGAATGTTTAGTTATCAGTTTGTGATATAGACCACATGGGATGATGCCATTGCTTTTTTTGCTCATCAAGGCTGCATTTATTTTATTAAAAATACAGTAAAAACAGTAAAATTTTGAAATATTATTACAATTCCAAAGACTGTTTTTTACTTGAGTATATTTTAAAATGTAATTTATTCCTGTGATGCAAAGCTGAATTTTCAGCATGATTACGGCAGTCTTCAGTGTCACATGATCCTTCAGAAATCATTCTAAAATGCTGATTTGCTGCTTCTGATTATTATCATGTTGAAAAAATTTAAATTCTTATCTTTTAACATTATAAATGTCTTTACTGTCATTTTGAACAATTAAAAGCATATGTTCTTAATAAAAGTTTGAATATCTTTTAAAAGAACAAATTTTACTGAACAGTAATCTGATTGCATCATTTCAGGAGCGCTTGAAACACCAAAATCGACTGAGCCTCTGCCGCATACCCGCAATCCTGTGCTGAATCTCAAGTCCTGATAATCCAGATCTGAATCATTCCTCCAAAGAATCAATTTATCCAAGTTTATCCGTCACGGCACAGATTCGTAAAGATGGGCCGCGTTCCAAGACAGCGTTGTGTTCTGGGAAGGTTTTCTTTACGCTTTGATTAAGGAATTTGCTCATTTGGCTTGTTTCTGTCTCTATGGAGTTCACTTCTCACACAGAAAAACGAAATGAGACGTGCTGTCCACATTTGTAAAGAGCTCAGACATTACATGGAATCCTATGGGATGGGGCTCAGTACCAAGTGCCATGTGGATGTTTTGTTTTGGTGCGGATCTGAATGGAACCGGGCCTCTGGTCATTAAAATGATTCGGAGGAGAGAAAAGAGAGAGGAGCGTGTGAGATGTTGAGTCGTGATTTAAAATGAGAGACAGCAGCGTCCTATCTGTCTTGTAGCCTTCACTCCATCCCATGAGACAGATTAATGAGTTTGACCTGAGGGCTTTCTGACAGAGAGCGACAACGGATGAGGGAGCTTTACAAAGTTCTGCAAAGCAGCGAGGCATCTGAAAGGGAGATACTTTGAAGAATGTTCACACATTTGTATGAAAGCATACAGTGACCCTAAAAACACTGTAGCTTTATACAGCCTGACATATGAAATATAAGTTTAAAGTGGATGAGTTTGATAAATCTTTAGACCAAAAAAAAAAAAACCTTTCCTTAGAGGGTTAGTTCACTTCCAGAACAAAATTTTACAGATAATTTACTTCACCCCCTTGTCATTCAAGATGTTCATGTCTTTCTTTCTTCAGTCGTAAAATAATTGTTTTTTGAGGAAAACATTTCAGGAATGTTCTCCATATAGTGGACTTCTATGGTGCCCGCTAGGTTGAACTTCCAAAATGCAGTTTTAATGCAGCTTCAAAGAGCTCTAAACGATCCCAGCTGAGGAATAAGGGTCTAATCTAGTGGAACTATTGGTTGTTTTAAAAAAAAAAAGTACAATTTCTACAGTTTTTAACCACACATGCCTGTCTTGTCAGAGTGCACAGTCTATGCATGCACATCACAGCTAGACAAGTCGAACATTCAAGGGTAAAAAGTATATAAATTGTAAAATAAATGCAGAAAATAAGCGATCGTTTCACTAGATAAGACCCTTCTTCCTTGGCTGGGATTGTTTAGAGCCTCTTGAAGCTGCATTTAACCCCTTAAATGTCACCAGCCCACCGGTAGGCCTAGTGGTGCTCTTTTATTTTGTGTCTTTTTTTTCTCTATCAAATTATTCAGTAATCATCATAAATTATATATCAAATATCAAACCTCAGAATTCATCCAGTGCAAACCATTTTTAAATCAGACATTCCGTTATTACGGAAATGGTACTTTAAAATCTTTTAGTGGTCTCCTCCCCTTAGTGGGTGGAATCAAGTGTCATATTACAAAATATATTACGGTCTTGTAGAATCAACATTTTTATAAACCTGACAAAATACATATTGTTGGAATTCTCAAGATTCCATATTTGGTGGTTATTGTTTGATAGAAGTAATATTGACAGACATTTGTGACAGAAAAATTCATCAAAAAATTATATGAAAAATTCGGTGGCTGTTTGTGGTATAACACCCTAAATAAAATCTCACAGGACCCTCCATTTTTTTTTAATTAACTTTGATAATTAAAATGTGGAACATAACTTATTCAGACAGAGCTTTAATTTTATAGCGGTTTTGGATTCAAAAATATTTTGTAAAATGTTTATTTTATCTCAAATAAAAAAAAGGGTACAGTGCATTTTCTTTACAGTAATTTTAAACTTCTATAACATTTTAATACTTTAATATGCAGATTATCTTCTTTAAAAAAAAGTCCAACCTTAGGTCTGTATTCCAAAGCATTCATGAATTGTAACAATTTAAGTTTGTTCAAAAATTGGGGGGTGACACTTACAGGAGTAGTTCACTTTCAGAACAAAAATTTACAGATAATGTACTCACCCCCTTGTCATCCAAGATGTTCATGTCTTTCTTTATTCAGTCTTAAGGAATTTTTTTTTTTGAGAAAAACATTTCAAGATTTCCCTTCATATAATGGAGTTCTATGGTGCCCCCGAGTTTGAACTTCCAAAATGCAGCTTCTAGGGGCTCTAAACTAGGGATGTTAACCGATGACCGTTTGACCGGTGGTTGACCGTATCAACGTTAACCGGTCAAAGTTGTCGGTAGTCGGTTAAAAAAAAAAAAGTGCCGGTGCGTCTTTTACGCATTCTGAAGGTGCCTGTTTTATCCATTGGTTTTATCATGTTGCAGTCTAATAGGCAACATTCCGCATAAGATGGGCTTAGATTTGGAAATACATTACATCTACATTTCAGTGGTAACCGATAAGGTGATGATGATCATCATCTTTCTTTATTATGGTTAGCACTACCTCAACTAAAGCGGCGTCTCTTCGGAGCTGTCATTTTCTTAAATGAGCCGTGGCAATGTTTCAAATGAGCTTCTAACCTAGACAAACGCCTTTATTTTCAAAGCGATCACCTTGTACCCAAACCATTTGAAACTAAGGAGCCATTTGTCCTACGATTACATACAACAAGCTCTTCGGCGCCGCGTTTGCGGGACTCATGTTTCGCGCTGTAGGGGATTTTAAAAAAGTGACGTGAGTGGCAGTGTGTGTGTGTGTGCGGGAGGCAGAGCGGCAGAGAGAGGCCGCGATCACAGCGAACGCGTTTTTGCAGTTGGAGGCGCCTCTTTTGAATGGTTTTCTGTTGGCAGTGAGCGTTCTACGCGCTGCTTATGCGCCCCAGGCGCCTCGCGTTTTTGCAGGAGCGCTCTGAGCGCGTGAAGTTGAAAAAAAAAATCAACTCTGAGCGGAAAAACGCCCAACGTCATTCGCTTTCTTTTCCATTGTCCAATCGAATGAATGGAGACGAGGCGGGCCTTCTGTTGTGGTGACGGAATTTTACGGTTGCTTAAAAAGTCCGGAGACTGCAAGAAATAGAGGAGAAACCTTTTGTGTCTATCGTGGGTAACCCGGAGCTGTATTATTTAGGGTTTCTGCTAATATGACAGTTTACTTAACAGCATAAAACTAAGATTTTAGAGTGCTCGCGCTATAATCCTTTGATTTGACTGACAGGACAGCTGTTTTGGTCGTTGCTTAGCAACATAAAAAAAAACGCAGCACGCTCTTTTATATTCTGTTATTATTAAAAGTCACCAAAAAAAAAAAGGCAGTGCTGTGCGCCTCGCGTTTTTAGAACTAAAAGACGCGTTCGGTGTGATCGCGGCCAGATGCGACAGAGTTGCGAAATTGCAGGCGCGGCTCGAAATGGCTGTTATTTCAAATAGCGTACCATATTTTAAACTAATCGGTTAACCGGTTTCAACCGGCTAATGAGGCTCGGTGGTCGGTCAAGAAATTTTTTAGTTTTCGCCATCCCTACTCTAAACGATCACAGCCGAGGAAAGAAGGGTCTTATCTAGCAAAACGATCAATTATTTTCTAAAAAAAAAAATACTTTTTAACCTCAAATATACTTTTTAACCTCAAATGCTTGTCTTGTCTAGCTCTGTGTGTATTCTGTGTAGAGATTAAGAAGTATATAAATTGTAAATGTTTTAGAAAATAACTGATCGTTTCGCTAGATAAGACCCTTCTTCCTCGGCTGAATCATTTAGAGCCCTTTGAAGCTGCATTTAAACTGCATTTTGGAAGTTCAAACTCAGGGGCACCATAGAAGTCCATTAAATGGAGAGAAATCCTGAAATGTTTTCCTCAAAAATTTAACTTTTACAACTGAAGAAAGAAATACATGGATGCCATCTTGGATGACAAGGGGGTGACTACATTATCTGTACATTTTTTGTTCTGAAAGTGAACTACTCCTTTAAGTTTTTGTTGTTGTAAATACATCAGGTTTCTATGGCTCTTATGTTGAGAATATGGAGCTCATACTCGAGGAGTCAAAAATACCTTATTTTTATTCAGAGGCCCAAACAGAGCATAAATATGTAATTTGGTGCAGTTGCTGATATTTATATGGCTACAAAGTAAGATGAAATTCTGGTAGCTTGTAATGTGAACCAGTGAGATCTTTATTATAACAGTGTAACAGACTACTCATATAAAATGCAGTTGTCACTCTATATCTCCCAATAATGTCTTTGTAAGATGATATTTTAATGCTTAGTTTTAATTATCAAAGCTCTGTACTTTCAGAAAATATGCAATTCAAAACGGTCATGAATGAGAGATGAATGCATCAATGTTCCACAAAAGACTGATGACCTTAACAGTCTTAAATAGTTAAGGCAGTCTTGTAATTTCCCCTCATGGATTGTGGTTTCTTGCGCCTTCATATGTACTGAGGTTTGAAGTAAGGTGTAAGTTTGTAAACCTCATAAATGAATAATGAGAACTCAGCAAAAGGGTCTGCTCAGCTCCAGAGGACAGAAGAAGTGGAAGGCTGACTTTATCAAATATTAATATGGTTCTGCGATCATCAGGCAGAACATGTCAGAGTGAGTTCATTTTCTCAGCCAAATGCTGTTGGCGATGTTAGTCTGAACTTGTGTGTGTGTGTGTGTGTGTGTGTGTGTGTGTGTGTGTGTGTGTGTGCTACATATACTGGTGCTGTGTTTAATTAGTGCAATGGTTTTTGGTGTATTTTTGTCTTGCTTTGTGACTAGAAACACGGTAATACTTTAAGTACAATTTTTTTTTTGGAAAGAAATTAATACTTTTATTTAGCAACTATGCACTGAATTAATCAAAATCAAAATTTATAATTATATTAAAGATTTCTATTTCAAATCTGTTCTTTTGAACATTCTTTTCATCAAAAGATCCTGAAAAATAAAATGCATCATACTTTCCAAAAAAAAAATAAGGCAACACATTTGTTTTCAACATTGATAATAATCAGAAATGTTTCTTGAACAGCAAATCCGCATGTTAGAATGATTTCTGAAGAATCACGTGACACTGAAAACTGCAGTAATGATACTAAAAATTCAACTTTGCATCACAGGAATAAATTACAGCTTTAAATATATTCACATAGAGAACAGTTATTTTAAATGGCAGTAATATTTTACAATATTATGGTTTGTACTGTATTTTTAATCAAAAGTGACAGTAAAGATGCATAATGATAGAAAAGATTTCTATTTCAGATAAATTGTGTTCTTTTGAGCTTTCTTTTCATCAAAAGATCCTGGAAAAATTAAATGCAGTATACTTATGTACCTATACTCCACAAAAATATTAGGTAACACATCTGTTTTTAACGTTGATAATGATCAGAAATGTTACTTGAGGAGCAAATAAGCATGTTAGAATGAATTCTGAAGGATCATGTGACACTGAAGACTGGAGTAATGATGCTGAAAATTCTGCTTTGCATCGCAGGAATAAATTACATCTTTAAATATATTTACATGGAGAACAGTTACTTTGAATGGCAATAATATTTTACAGTATAAGTGTTTATACTGTATTTTTGATTGAATAATTGCAGATTTGGTGAGCAGAAGAGGCTTCTTTTACATAAAAAAAAAAAAAAAACCATTAAAAAAATCCTACCAACCCCAAACTTTTGAGGGTAGCGTACTGTGAAAATGAATGCATGTGCTTTGATTTATATGCGACCCTGTACCACAAAAGTTTTAAGTAGCAAGGGTGTATTTAATGTACCAAAAATACATTGTATGGGTCAAAATTTTCGAAAAATCATTAGGATATTAAGTAAAGATTGTGTTCCATGAAGATATTTTGTAACTTTCCTACCGTAAATATATCGAAACTTACTTTTAGATCTATTTACGATATAAATATCATGAATCAGGAGTGTCTGTAGTTGAACACAGCTTTAATGAGCTCATAAGAGTGTCTCTCAGAGCCCATTATGAAGGAGCACCTATTTGTTTTCATCGTCTCTCTTATTATGTATCACTTTATTATTTGTTTTGTCATTGAAAAGGTGTTCGGTGTTAATGGAAGGAAATAAAAACATTTTATTTATTGATTATCTTCCTCATTAAGGACGTTGCTGAGCTAAAATATATTCACATAGAGAACAGTTATTTGAAATGGCAATAATATTTTACAGTATTACTGTTTATACTGTATTTTTGATTAAATGCAGATTTGGTCTTACCAACCCCAAACTTTTGAATGGTAGCATAAAGTGTAAAATTTCATTGCTTTGATTATATGTGACACTAGAGCACAAAACCAGTCTTAAGTAGCACAGGTATATTTGTAGCAATAGCCAAAAATACATTGTATGGGTCAAAATGATTGATTATTCGTTTATGCCAAAAATCATTAGGATATTAAGTAAAGATCATGTTCCATGAAGATATTTAGTAAATTTTCTACTGTAAATATATCAAAACTTAATTTTTGATTAGTAATATGCATTGCTAAGAACTTAATTTGGACAACTTTAAAGGTGATTTCCCCTCAGATTCCAGATTTTCAAATAGTTGTATCACTGTATCTCCTAACAGACCATACATCAATGGAAAGCTTATTTATTCAGCTTTCAGATGATATATAAATCTCAGTTTCAAAAATTTGACCCTTATGACTGGTATTGTTCAGCTTTGATGGTGAATTCATAACATAAATAGATGTTTGACAAAGAGTAGATGAAAGGTTAACTGAAGTCAGTGTTTCCGTGGCTGATTCTGATGTTTTCGGTCTTTCAGAAATGGGCACGGATCTGCCGGGGCCGGTAGCCATGCCAGGCGCTGTGGTGGGTGCGGGTCAGGTCAGGATGGCGGGCGCCATGCCAGGACGAGGAGGCAAACGGAGATCAGCGGGGTGAGTTATTATGCTAAACAGCATATTATTTTCAGAATTTCAGATGCTCAGTTCAATATGGTGTCTTGCAAATCAAAAAATATAAATAAAAAAAGTCAGAATGACTCATTTTCTGCTGTGTAGTTTAGCTGTTTGAGGGGAATTGGATACAGCTGCACAGGTTTTGGCCTTTTTTGTACTTTCTTTAATAGCCCACTAATCAAGAAATTCAAAAATTGATTACAAAAAATCTAATGTGTGAAATATCCCATGATTTGAACATAATGCATAAGATAAATAATTAATTAATCCATCAACTTTTAAAACTATTATTATTTCTTGAATTAATAATACATTATATAATGATTGTTCATTCAGATCATTCAGGAATCCAGTTTCTCTTAAAGAATAAAACTGTATACAGTCAAATCAAAATGTATTCAGACATCTTCAACATTTCTCACATTATCAGTTTATTTGCTATAGTTTAGAAAATGGTAATAAAATTTGACAAAAACTCAAGAGTTAAACCGTCTCAGAACAAATTCACCTTAATAATCACAACTTTGATAGAAAGGTATGTAACAAAACATGATCAGGTCAAAGTGTCAAATCACATTTTTTGTCTTAAATTTTTATCACTTTTACTGGTAGTCCACTGTATGAAGAATTTTTGGATATAATATGTCACAGTTTACTTTATTTTGCTATGCTTACTTACATAAATGTGACCCTGGACCACAAAACCAGTCATAAGGTTAAATTTGACAAAACTGAGATTTATACATCATATGAAAGCTCAATAAATAATCTTTCTATTGATGTATGGTTTGTTAGGATAGGACAATATTTGGCTGAGATACATCTATTTGAAATCAGAAATCTGAGGATGCAAAAAAATCAAAAAGACTGAGAAAATCACCTTTAAAGTTGTCCAAATTAGGTTCTTAACAATGCATATTACAAATCAAAAATTACATTTTGATATGTTTACAGTAGGAATTTTACAAAAAATCTTCATGGAACATGAACTTTACTTAATTTCTTAATGATTTTTGGCATAAAAGAAAAATCAAAAATTTTGACCCATACAATTTATTTTTGGCTATTGCTACAAATATACCCCAGCGACTTAAGACTGGTTTTGTGGTCCAGGGTCACAAATGAACTATAGTATCCTTCACCCACTAGTAAAAAATATCAAAAATGATATCTGGTGTCTGAATAATTTTTGGCTTGACTGTACGTGCATGTATTTTCCATTGTATGTTTGTAATTTCTTTCTACGTAATTACTTAATGCATCAGATGTGTAATTTATACATGTTTGTTAGTCTATTGAAGGTTCTGTGATGCATACAGCAGGAAACATCATGAATCAGGAGTGTTTGTAGTTGAACGCAGCTTTAATGAGCTCATGAAATGAAATGACTGTCTCTCAGAGACCATTACAAAGAAGCACTCTTTTTTTTATTATTTGCTTTGTCATTGAAAAGGTGTCTGGTGTTATTGGAAGGAAATAAAAACAAGTACTGACATTACTGAGCTACATGTACTTTTTTTGAATACTGTATTAGAATAAAATCATCTTTATTAGAGTCATATTTGACAGATAATTAATCACATTAATGCTGCGTTTAGTGGAAAATGGTATAAATGAAATCTCCAAGTGGGTGGATCTTGGTGAGCTTTATTCTGTGCCCGTTATAGTGAAGTATGAATATTATATATTATTCTTTCTTTTTTTTTTTTAGACAATATTATACAGTTTTACAGAGTCCAGTGTGTAGCTCCCCAAATAATTGTACAATAGCAGCACACCTAATTAGTCTCAATAGGTAACAGTGGCATCTGCTGTGTTAGAGGCAGAACTTCAGTTCCCATCATGCACCACAGCATGAATAAATCAACTGTAAATCAGCATCAGTGTAGTCTGATTCTAAAATAAATAACTTAAAAAAAAAAAAAAAAACTTTTTGGATTTTTGCATTTATTATTACAGGACAGTGAAGTAAGAGGCAGGAAGCGACAGGGGAGGAGAGAAGGGAATAGGATTGGGAAAGGACCTTATTCGAGACTCAAACTCAAGTCTCTTTAATTTTTTATTCGATGGTCAACTACAAATGCAAAAATAAAAAAATATATATTTTTTAAATATTTTTTTTGTCCAAATTTATTTAAAATTTTGTTTTCATTTTAATATATTTTTTCTTTCATTTTTTTGTATATTTTTTTTGTAATTTACCTAAACACAGACAATACAGTGGAATGCTAACAGGTTAATTTAAATGTAAAAAAATAAGTGTACATACAATCACCCTCTTGTCATCTAAGATGTTCATGTCGTTCTTTCTTCAGTCGTAAGGAAATTGCTTTTTGAGTAAAACATTTCAGGATTTTTCTCCATATAATGGAGTTCTATGGTGCCCCCGAGTTTGAACTTCCAAAATGCAGCTTCAAAGGGCTCTAAACGACGAGGAAAGAAGGGTCTTATCTAGCTAAACGATGGGTTATTTTCTTAAAAAAAATTAGTTAAATACTTTTAAACCTCAAATGCTCGTCTTGTCTAGCTCTGCAAGACGAGCCTTTGAGATTAAAAAGTAGTTGTAAATGTTTTTAGAAAATTTAGAGCCCTTTGAAGCTGCATTTAAACTGCATTTTGGAAGTTCAAACTCGGGGCACCATAGAAGTTCATAATTTTTTTATGACTGAAAAAGAAAGACATGAACATCTTGGATGAAAAGGGGTACATTATCTGTAACATTTTGTTCTGGAAGTGAGCTTCTCCTTTAAGAGGTACTCAATTTGTAGCCTATTAAATCTCAATTTAAACAGTGGAAACAGTGATGGTCTTTCCAAAGTGCTGTGTTTTCATTCAGTGCACTAACATGAGGTGGTTTCCATGGAAAACACACTTCACCGGCCCACACAACCACATCAGAGAGGTTTTGGTCTGCTACTTTATAAAACCTCTCTCATACTTCGCCAACGTCAATTTTTAATTCCTATATTAATAATGAAAACTAATGTCCTTCACATCAGAAATCCAGTAAAATATGGTTTCCGAAACCTTGTTGTACTTTCTGATATTTGACAGCAGTGTTTCTACAAGTATGTTGAGCATATTTTATGTAACAGACTGTAAACATTTGAGTGGTACTGGCTAGGGGTGGAACGGTTCACAGAAGTCACGGTTCGGTTCGTACCTCGGTTCAGACGTCACGGTTCGGTATGATTTCGGTACAGTGGAGGGAAAAGCAAAACAAAAATGCAGAAGGCAATTAGATGTATTTCCACTCACATACCCAGCAACAACCGCTGAACAACGGCAACACACAGTCCTCGTCTTTTCCACCACTCTCTCGCCTGTACTACTGTAACTGACTGGAAAAGCGAAGTTTTCCCAAACTTGCGATCTAAGGGGCCGTTCGCTTTCTTCCTGATCAACAAAGCGCTCGGGCGCTTGCGCTCCGGAAGCGTCTGCCGTTTCTAAGCAACCATCAGCTGCGCTCTAGCTCCAAGCCTATGCGTCTCCATGCATTGTTTCTTCTATTAGCGTCAAAATAATGGGGGCTTGACAAATCAAAGTTCAGGAAATCCCTGGACCACAATGATGGACCGTCGAGCTGACAAAAAATTGCAGAGTGCCAGAGAATGTAGACGGGCTCTGATAGAGCGCATACATAGGCGGAGCTCGGCTGCATCGACGCCAATCAGAGCTTCAGAGCTAAAGCGGGGATAAATATTAGCTGTCCCTAAAGAACCCGCGTATTTAACAGTAGTTCCGCATTACATTAATTATTTTGCAGGCAAGTTTTTTTTTATTTTCATACCGTGTATTCTCCGTTTAAATTCATGCACCGAACCGTGACCCCCGTACCGATTCGGTTCGAAACGAATACATGTACCGTTCCACCCCTAGTACTGGCTAATAATCTCCTTTCGAAGCTTAGTTTACGATTGCTTTCTGTTATCTGTATGTTGTTTGACTGGCTTTTCTGTTTGTAATGTTGTAGTTTGTTGATTAGCTTCTCTGTTCAAGTTCATTATGATTTATATAAAGCAGTTTTTCTGTTGCATAAGCAACATTGCATAATTCAAAACAGTTTGTGAGCAAGTGTATTTGTTTTCATCTTTCAGGATGGACTTCGACGACGAGGACGGAGAGGGACCCAGCAAATTTTCAAGGCAAACTTTTTCCATTGTTTCCAACCTTTCCGAACAAACCAATCAAACCACGCACCATGTCCTTTTGTTATATTTTCTATTGTTTGCCCATGTCTTTCAGCTGTGCCACAGCGTTTGTGCCATTTCAAGACATCGCTCATGCTTTGTTGCCCTCAACTTATGGTTTCGTTTCAGTTCATGTTCTTTTAAAGGAGCTGTATCCATAGTTATGCTGCGCCTGACGGTAAAGACGCTTCTCTGTTAGCTGTAGCGTTGGAATGGAGACACTGACCCCTGCTGGAGATACAGGACACACTCCAGCAATTCCTCTCCTGCTTGGAGCAATCGCTTACTAAAAAAAATGCTGTTGTTAATTGATCACCTTTATATTGTTCCAAACCTATATGCTGTTTTTGTCATGCAACACAGAATGATACACTGAAAATGTGTAGGATTTACTTTTGAAACAATTTTTGCTAGTAAATTTCACAAAAACTCACAAAGAAATTGCATGTAATACATTTAGACATGAAGTTAAAAAATAAATAAGTCTGTAATGCATTTTCCTGTAAAGTGTACTTCAGTAGTCTTTGTTTTTTTTTACTTAAAAACTTCAAAAATACTTTTTACAGTGTACACAATGATAACATCTACTCCAAAAATTAAAGCATTGCTTTCTTCAAAAAAGTTCAAAACATTGCACTATATTTGTAGGACTTTTCTGACTTTCTGAAAAAGCTATAAAATATCATAAAACGTTATAAAAAAAAAACGACAGCATATGGGTTTGGAACAACATGAGGGTGATTAAACGATGACATAATTTTCATTTGTTGTTAACTTTCCTGATAAACATTATGCAATAACCATATATGTTGATATACAGCCATTTTTATGTCTTGCTGTGTAAAATGTACAAGACAAACAGGCAAATGTGTCACTTATCAACTGGCATAATTACAAATAATATATATATATATATATATATATATATATATATATATAT
>NC_133363.1:58934962-58949962 GCF_049309525.1 Garra rufa
TAAAAAGTATCTGACGCTATGGAAAGCCGTTTTAGCATTAAATACTCTTTGCTATACTAGTATGGCAAGCCGTTTTAGCATTCCATCCTTGTTTATCTTTTATGTTCTAAAACATACCTTCATTATTGTAATTATTGGTGAAAATTGTCGATCCGGAAGCTCACATTGTGTTGAACTATAGATCTGCTATTTTCAGAACTTATAAGTGTCACTACCTAACAGCAAAATACTTACTGACCTACATTAATTTGTTAAAAGACTACCTTTTCCCCTTTTTTTGACTAAAACTAGACTAAAACCTTTTTGACTTTTCGTCGACTAAAACTAGACTAAAACCTTTTTGACTTTTCGTCGACTAAAATTGGACTAAAACTATCACATATAGAAGTGACTAAAATTTGACTAAAACTAAGAAGCATTTTAGTCCAAAAGACTAAGACTAAGACTAAATCTAAGATGGTTGTCAAAAACAACACTGCAATCCATCCATCCATCCATCCATCCATCCATCCATCCATCCATCCATCCATCCATCCATCCATCGTTCTGTCTATCATCCTGTCCATCCATCCATCCATCCATCCATCCATCCATCCATCCATCCATCCATCCATCCATCCATCCATCCATCCATCCATCCATCATCCTGTCCATCTATCCATCTATCTACCTATCCATCTATCTAGGGATGTGATATTAAAATCTTACTGCAATATTTTAATGTGATTTAATCACGTACTGTATGACTAAAGTGGTGATATTACAGGATCCCTGGTGCTCTCTTCCTCTATAATTCAAGAGCTATGAAGCTTTATCCTCTCTACTGACCAAATTTCAATCTAAAGACGTCCGCCGTACATGCAATATATATGAGAGCAATTAGCAATTTAATGCAATGCCCTAATGCTGTGGAAGTCTGTTCATTCCCTATTCTACACAGAACCCGTCTAAATGCACAGAAAGGTGTTTGCACAAAGATAAACATCCATGTGGAGCGGTAAAAGGCATCTGTTGCCTGTTTACGTGTTTTGTGTCGCATTGGCACCGTTTTTAAGATGTGTAACTAGACATCGTTAAAAATGAAAGATTCAATTCCATAAGCATTCACCTCATCCTAGCGCTGCACACATAACCGCACTTCAAAGCAATTCACTTCAAAACTCTGCGGTACAAATTAAACATATTTACTGTCAACACCAAACCCCAGTTTTCCCAACCCAAACAGTTTCGCTGCCAGAGTTTAGCAGGGCTCCTTAATGTGGTGATGTTGTTATTTTAATTAGCAAAGATTATCCGAGGTTCTAAAAATGCGAGTGCATCTTAGGATAAAAATCATTACACAATAATGAGCTCGGGCAGAAACGATCATCAGCGCGACCGCATGTTGTGTTGTTGCTTTCTTAAGAGGAAGCCTTGATTAAAGAATACCAGTGAGAGTGAGAAAACAACTGAAAAAGGGTTTGTTAGAGGAACGAGTCAACAGAATGTAGCTAGCATAATGATCATGGCTGAGGCATCTCTAAACGGTACCAAAAAATTAGAGCTGCATGATCTACTGTGTGACAGCCATATTGCAATTAGTTTGACAAATACTAGAAATGCAATTTAAACAGCAATATGATCATTTAACATTTCATTATGATATAAAAGCAGTAATAAATAAAACATATAACAGATATAAGAACAAAATAAAACAAACAAGGGTCGGTTTATGATGGTCAGAGAGAGCCATTTGGTTGTTTCGTGAGGTTGACTAGTTCATGTATATATTAGTGTTATGTTTATGTATGTTTATGTATATGTTTATATATATAATAATATTTATATGGGTCAAAGACGTTAAGACGTCCACGTCAAAAGAAATTTACAAAAGTGATTTTATGTCCATAGAAAGCACGTTTTAAATGAGTTAAAAAATCTTACTGACAAATGGGCAAAACCTAGGATAGTGGCAAATAAAACAAATGTAGAATTACAACTAATTAGTATTTGGGATGAAAGTTATTCTTCTTTTAATATGTCATAAACTGATTTTTGCTGTAAGCATGCCTGACAAGACTGGTACACTGAATGACATTTTCTGACTTCTGTTAATTAGGGGAAAATCTATGATATTTATTTTTTGGTAAGAAAAACAAAAACAAAAATGCAATTCAATTAAACAGAAAACCTTTTCTTTTTTTTGGAAAAATAACAACAATTTAAAGCAGTATTATACTTATTGATTTTATGCTTAAACCCTTTTGTCTTTGACCCATATATATAGGATTATTATGGTTAACTTAAACTATCAATAATGGTTAATATTATATAAAGTATAACTGTAATAAAAATGTACTAAAAAAAAAAATAATAATAATAAAATGACAAAGGAATAAAAAAAATTACAAAATAAAAGCTTATAATAAAAAAAAAAAAAATCCAAATTTTTAAGACTAAATAGAATTCCGTAGTTCTTTCTTGTGAATTTAGGGGATATCTTCTTGGTTGCTTGAGATACAATCATCCACATCATCCTGTCCATGTTTATCTCTCTTGTCTGTGAGTTTTACCTGCAGTCCTGGCGCGGTTTGGCCACGTATCCAGGATAAGCTCCGTTGGTTATGTCACGGCACATCTTGCTGTCTCTGTCGGAGGGCAGCAGTGTGCTCGCCTTCACCAGCAAACCCAGACAATGGTCAAATGTGTTCCTCTCCTCAGGTCCATCCTCAGTGAAAAAACAGTGTCCTAAAGCGTCATAGCCGACAACATTCTTTACCTACCGGGAAAGTAGGAACATAAGAAGACAGAAGAGGAGGTTTTAGCAATTGTCCTGAGGGCAAATAATGACAACTTCACATAAAAATGAGTGATACCTAATTAAAAAAAACTTAACCCTCTGGTGCTGTTCAGTAATTTTTCACTGAAAAATGTTACATTTTGTTACTTCATCTGAATGGTATGAAATTTTGTAAAGATTTTGGCACTTTGGAAATGAATGGAAAGCAAATTATATCTAAAAGTTTGGAATTGCGCCCAAATAAAATCTTACTGTAAGCACATTTTTTTTAAATATCAACCAAATTTGGAACACAAATTTTAAAATTATTTCTTTGATTTTCCACACAGTTTCAGGCCCTGTCTACACTAGTTTTCAAAAGTTTCAATTTTTGAGGGTTGAAAATGCCAGAGTAGTGTAAATGACAGACATGAAATTTTATTTTCAAGTGGTTAACAGGAAATAAATGGATCATAATTTTTCCATTGAGTACCATAAAATCCCATAAAAATACTAAATATTAAATCAAAACTTTATTGAACTAAAATACAGTACATTCATTTCATAAAAAAAAAAAAAATCAGTAAACCTTGCAGAATCTGCAAAATGTTAATTATTTAATCATTTACATACACCCACTGCTCTTGAGAAAAATCATTCAGGTCTAAAAAATTATTTGTTTTTTTTAAGCATTTTTGTGTATTTAAACCCTTTCCATCAATGACTGTATGATTTTGAGATCCATCTTTTCACACTGAGGACAACTGAGGGACTCAAATGCAACTACTCAAACACTCACAGATGCTTCAGAAAGAAAAACTTTTGAACAGAATAAAGATGTGTATATTTTTTTCTATTTTGTCTAAATATAATATTTTTTTCATTTAGTACTGCCCTTCAGAAGCTACAGGAGATACTTACATGTTTCCCCGAAGACAAAATAAGTCAAATTTACCCTGATCCCCAAATTAAAAAAGTTTTAAGGCTTAATGTATCACGTTTGAACCTTCTGTAATAGTTGCATATGAGTATCACTAGCATCACTAAAAACACAGCTGTGAATCATTCAGGTAACAACACAGTATTAAGAATCAAGTGTTTGTAAACTTTTGAACAGGGACATTTTTATAAATTCAACTATTATTTTCTTACTATTTTTTGTGTGGACTATATGTAAACATTTTTTTTTTTTGTCAAAAATAATCAAATTACTAATAAAAACTCTTATTTTGGTCAAATAATTAATATTTTGCAGATTCTGCAAGGTGTATGTAAACTTTTGCACGTCATGCAAGAAACATACAGATTTGAAAGGAAATTAAGGTGAGCAAACCAAGATAAAATCCTCATAGTTTCTATTCCCTCATGTAATGCTCATGGTAACAACAACTCAACATAAAAATCAGTACAAGATGTTTCCATAAAAGATGTCAAAGCTATCTTCCATTTCCAAACACCTGCTGTGAATACACATTTCTAAAAGCTTCAGGTGAAGCTAAAAATGCTGCACTTTTTGCCACCAAATACAATGCTGATGGAAACATCAACCGCTCAGTGAGAGCTGGCAAACAAACATGGTTTTTGGGACTGAAAGCAATTCCATTAATCCTTTCAAAGAAATAGGTGAATTGTAAACTACCTCAGTGTGCGATACAGCTACCGCTGGGCAGAAGAAAATTTAGCCTTGTTAAACGCATTAGAGGCAACCCTCGTCAAAGAGTTATTCGCGTCGGAGCTCTGAGGTTGGTGTGGCCCCCCTGTTGCCTCCAAAATAAAATCATAGCATGCTATCACGGACGAATAACGCGGCTTCGCTGTACCGTAACCTTTCACCTCGTCTCCTGTGAAGAAAATAAAGCAGCTTACAGCGGCGCTCCCGCATCTTTGAAAAGTGTTTGAACAGCAGCGCCGTGTTTTTTAGAAAAGCCACAGACGGAGTGCTACGCAATATATTGCAGATTCATATTCCTGTTCTGTTGAGCTCTGACAATTCATATTTCATTTAACCCTATAGAGTCAAAAGAAGCCAAGTAATCTTTTCAGCTCTCCTATGATGTAAACAATACTAGATAGTTTCGGTATCTGCAAAACACCTGGATATCATGCAAGTGTGAAACAGAAAGCCTAGTTTGTGAATTACAAGGTTGTGATGACAAGATTTAGTTCCCCTTCAGTCGAATCACTTCGACGTTACATGGGAATTCGCTTAGAATCCAATCATCTCTGAGCCTTATACAAAAGGCCAATGAAAATTGGCGAGTGGCATTTGCATGACGCGCCACGCCCCGTACATACGGGTATAAATAGCGACGTCATGCGCCAGTCAGACAGCTTCTTCGCTTCAGATCCGGTCTGATGTTGAGCTGTTGTCTCTCTACAAGAGCCGATTTTCTTCAAGAAGTTCTTCAAAGAGTTCCTGCTCTCTCTCCTGACGTGTTGCTTACTAAAAGAGATTCTTTTGCAACCGTCAGCGATCTCCTGCGGGCTGCCGTTTTCACGGCCATACAGCCGCTCTGCTTTCCAGCGATAAAAGTCCCGTTGAGTGCACAGCCGCCCCGCGGCTTTTTCCCTGGGCAGACCGGGAGCTAAAAGAGCAATTTCTCGCGGCCGTAAGACGTTCTTTTCAGAATGGCTTTTCGGCCGTGCGCTTCAGGATGCGGTAGTTTCCTCCCTCCTGCGGACGGACATGATCACTGCCTCACGTGTTTGGGGAGTGAGCACGCTGAGGCAGCGTTCATGGATGGTGAATGCATTCATTGCGAATGCATGACCATGACCATGCTGAAGTCCCGCCGCTCGTTCGCGAGGCGGCTCCCCCCGTCTTCCTCCCGCGGTCCGTCGTTAAGCCGCCAATGCTTTTCGGCCACCGCGGCGAGACGCGGGGGGGACTTAACTGTCACCGTGCAGAACGCACCGCCGGCCCAGAAAGCCCTGCGGTCTTCTGTCACACAGCATGGTCCCGTCGAGTTCCCGGAGCAGTACGCTTCCCCGCCCAGCGGGCTGAGCGTCTCCTTCGGTGCTCCTGCGGAGGATGAGATGTCGACCGCAGCATCAGAGGGAGAGTCGTTCGGTGAGGCGGACGCTTCGGCGGCGCGACCCCCTCCAGAGGTGGCCGCTCCGTCTGAGGTGGACGTCGAGCTGTCGACTATGCTTCTCCGGGCCGCCAGGGGGATCGGTTTGGAGGTGCCTCAGGCGCCCCCGGCCGATCCTTCTAGGCTGGATGATTGGTTCCTGGGGAGGGCCCCCGCGGCTCCACCTCGCCCCCCCTCGGTCCCATTCTTCCCGGAGGTGCACGAGGAGCTGACAAGATCTTGGCGGGCCCCTTTTTCATCACGGCCCCGCCCCAGCTCCTCTCCCCTCACCACCCTCGATGGCGGGGCGGCCAGGGGGTATGCAGCGATTCCCCGGGTCGAGCGCGCTGTAGCGGTGCACTTGTGCCCGCGCGGCGCTGCCACCTGGCGGGATCGTCCGCATCTCCCGTCCAGGGCGTGTGAGCGTTCGTCCGCTCTTGCGGGCCGCGTTTATCACGCCGCTGGACAGGCCGCCACCGCCCTGCACGCTATGGCGATCTTACAAGTGTATCAGGCCCAGGCCCTGAAACAGCTGCACGAGGGTGGTCCCGACCAGGGAGTTATGGAAGAACTCCGCGCCGCCACCGACTTCGCCCTACGGGCGACGAAGGTCACGGCGCGTTCCCTTGGTCAGGTGATGTCCACAGCCGTGGTCCAGGAGCGACACCTATGGCTCACTCTGGCCCAGATGGCAGACGTCGACAAGGCTCGCTTTCTTGACGCTCCTGTCTCCCAGAGTGGCCTGTTCGGCGACACTGTCGAGGACTTTGCCCAGCAGTTCTCGGCAGTCCAGAAGCAGAGGGAGGCCATCCAACACATCCTGCCTCGCCGCGAGTCCATCCCGCCGCCGGTGGCTCAGCCTTCCTCCGCTCGTCGCCGAGGGCGCCCCCCCGCGGCCCCCACCAAACCTGCTCCGTCGCCTGCTGAACCCAAGAAGGAGACGGCCCGACGTCGAGCCGGCCGCGGGGGTGGGGCGCCGCCCGCCTCTCAGGGACCTGCAAAGAACACCCGCAAAAGAGCCGCGAAACGTCCCTGACGCGGGCAACCCGGAGGTGGAGAAGTTTGTTCTTCAGGGGACGAGAACATCTACGTCCCCGCTCCCGGTGGAGGGCCGGGGGTTGTTGTGCACTTTAACGCTGCCGCCGGCCCACGGGTCGGCGGTACCCACAACTTCAATAAAAGAGCAATTTCCTTCACCTCCGGGGCCTCGGCCCCGTGTTCCCGTTCCGGGCGGCACCAGGATGCCCTCTCGGAGCCGGACTCGGAGCTGTCTTTCGCCAGCGCGGGAACCTGGGAAGAAGGTAGGCCCTGCTCAGAGCAGCTTGTCTCCCCTTCCTGTTCCCCCCCTAGGCTGCCCCACCACGGTCACGTCGGTCAACGTTCCCTTGACACCCCTGTCGAGGCGCTTGGGGGCCTGGCTTCAGCTCCCCAGCCCCTCGCGGTGGTTGATACGGACGGTACGTCTCGGCTATGCGATTCAGTTCGCCAAAGCTCCGCCCAGGTACAGAGGTGTCCTTCACACTCGTGTCCACTCAGACACCCACGCCGCTGTCCTGCGTGCAGAGGTCGCAGTCCTACTGGCGAAGGATGCGATCGAGCTTGTCCCTCCAGCCGAGATGAGGTCAGGGTTTTACAGTCCCTACTTCATCGTGCCCAAAAAGAGTGGTGGGTTAAGACCCATCCTGGATCTCAGAGTCCTGAATCGGTCCCTTCTCAGGCTGCCGTTCAAGATGCTCACGACGAAGCGCATGCTCACATGCATTCGTCCCCAGGATTGGTTTGCAGCCATCGACCTGAAGGACGCGTACTTCCATGTCTCGATTCTTCCTCGCCACAGGCCCTTTCTTCGGTTTGCGTTCGAGGGTCGAGCATACCAGTACAAAGTTCTCCCATTCGGCCTGTCCCTCTCTCCTCGCGTTTTCACCAAGGTTGCGGAAGCGGCCCTGGCCCCTCTTTGGCTGTCAGGTTTCCGCATCCTCAACTATCTCGACGACTGGCTTCTGTTAGCCCACTCTCGAGAGGTGCTATGCGACCAGAGGGACCTGGTGCTTCAGCACCTCAGCCGCCTGGGCCTTCAGGTCAACCGAGAAAAGAGCAAACTCTCCCCAGTGCAGAGGATCTCTTTTCTCGGTGTGGAGCTGGACTCGGTCTCCATGACAGCCCGTCTCACCAACGAGCGCGCTCAGTCGGTGCTGAGATGTCTAGATTTATTCAGGCACAAGACAGCGGTTCCTCTAAAAACTTTTCAGAGGCTCCTGGGGCATATGGCAGCTGCGGCCGCGGTAACGCCGCTGGGCTTGCTTCATATGAGACCGCTTCAGCACTGGCTACACGACCGAGTCCCGAGACGGGCATGGCACCGTGGCACACTCCGGATTGGCGTTTCCCCGCAGTGTCGCCGCCTGTTCAGCCCGTGGTCAGACCCTGCTTTTCTCCAGGCCGGAGTACCCCTGGGACAGGTGTCCAGGCACATCGTGGTTTACACGGATGCCTCCACCACGGGTTGGGGTGCTGTGTGCAACGGGCAAGCAGCTTCGGGCTCCTGGACAGGACCTCGACTGCAGTGGCACATCAATTGCCTCGAGTTGTTGGCTGTGCTTCTGGCCCTTCGTCGCTTCCGACCGACGTTGCGTCAGAAGCACGTACTTGTGCGTACCGACAGCACTGCGACTGTGGCTTATATCAACCGCCAGGGCGGCCTCCGCTCCCGTCGCATGTCACAACTCGCCCGCCGTCTGCTCCTCTGGAGTCTAACGTGGCTAAAATCGCTACGTGCCATTCACATTCCGGGGGAACTCAACCGTGCAGCCGATCAGCTCTCACGGCAGTCCACCCTCCCTGGAGAATGGCGACTCCACCCCGAGACAGTCCAGCTGATTTGGAGGCATTTCGGGGAGGCCCAGATAGATCTGTTTGCCTCCCCCGAATCCTCCCACTGCCAGCAGTTCTTCTCCCTCAACGAGGTATCCCTCGGCAGGGACGCTCTGGCCCACAGCTGGCCTCCGGGGCCCAAGTACGCCTTTCCCCCAGTGAGCCTCCTTGCACAGACCCTGTGCAAGATCAGGGAGGACGAGGAGCAGGTTCTCCTGGTCGCCCCATACTGGCCTGCCAGGACCTGGTTCCCAGAACTCATTTCCCTCGCGGCAGCCCCTCCCTGGAAAATCCCCTTGAGGAAGGACCTTCTTTCTCAGGGGATGGGCACTATTTGGCACCCACGTCCCGATCTATGGAACTTGCACGTCTGGCTCCTGGACGGGACGCTTCAGACCTCGCCGGCCTTCCACAGGCCGTGGTAGAAACCATCACTCAGTCCCGAGCCCCCTCTACAAGGCAGGCGTACGCACTGAGGTGGGGTCTATTCGTCGACTGGTGTTCCTCACGAGAACAGGACCCACAGAGATGCACGATTGCAGTAGTGCTTTCCTTCCTGCAAGAGAAGTTGGAGCGCAGGCTGTCCCCTTCGACTCTCAAAGTGTATGTCGCCGCTATTGCCGCACATCACGATGCAGTGGATGGATCATCCCTAGGTAAGCACCCTCTGGTCGTGAGATTCCTCAGAGGCGCTAGGAGGATCAATCCTCCCAGACCGCGCCTCGTACCCTCTTGGGACCTCTCCGTCGCCCTCCAGGGCCTGCGGGGACCTCCCTTCGAGCCCCTCGCCTCAGTTGAGCTTAAGTTTCTGTCATTGAAGACAGCGCTCCTGACTGCGTTGGCCTCCATCAAGAGGGTGGGGGATCTGCAAGCTTTCTCTGTCGACGAAGCGTGCCTGGAGTTCGGGCCCGGCGATTCTCACGTCATCCTGAGACCCCGGCCCGGCTATGTGCCCAAGGTTCCCACCACGCCTTTCCGCGATCAGGTGGTGAACCTGCAAGCTCTGCCCTTGGAGGAGGCAGACCCAGCTATAGCATCGTTGTGTCCAGTCCGTGCTCTGCGCACCTACGTAGACCGCACTCGGCACTTCAGACGCACCGAGCAGCTCTTTGTTTGCTTCGGAGGTCAGCAGAAAGGGAATGCTGTCTCCAAACAGAGGTTGGCGCATTGGGTGGTAGAAGCCATCTCCCTGTCTTACTTATATCAGGGAGAGCCTTGCCCCTTAGGCTTGCATGCCCACTCCACACGGAGTGTTGCATCTTCCTACGCGTTGGCACATGGCGCCTCATTAGCGGACATCTGCAGAGCTGCCGGCTGGGCGACACCAAATACCTTTGCCAGGTTTTACAACCTTCGCTTAGAGGCCGTCTCTTCCCGAGTTCTGACAGGTGACCGGGAGGACGGCTAGTGTCGGCTTGCTGCGCCATTCCCACGTGGATCCGTGCGCTATCTCCCAGTTTGTTCCCTCCGGCGAACCTGGGTCCTCCATGCCCCTCAGTCCGGGCTAGACGCGGAGTAGCTCTTGACTGTGCTCCTGCCGGGTCTCCTTCGCCCCGCAGGTTGTGGCTATTTTTCTCTATATTTTTCCAGGGGTCAACCAGAAGGCCTCTGTTTCCCTCGTATATCCCTAAAACCCCCTTATGGATATATTGAATTTCTTACTTTCACATGGACAGAATTCATGTCTCCGCCCCCCCAACCCCTGCTTCAGTTTCTGGCATCCCTGGGGACCCCCCTTCTCGGGCCCCAGGGCGTTGGGAAGGTTACGTTAACGTCCGCCTGTTGACACGTCCGCCTGCCGGCACGTGGTCGTTGCGTAACGCGGCGCAGGGACGTGGCTTGTTCCATAGGGTCAGTTCCCATGTAACGTCGAAGTGATTCGACTGAAGGGGAACGTCTAGGTTACGTAGGTAACCCTCGTTCCCTGAAGGAGGGAACGGAGACGTTACATCCCCTGCCACGTCCCTGTCGTCGCGCTGACGCCGGCTCATCCCGGCTCCTCAGCGAAGAACCTGTCTGACTGGCGCATGACGTCGCTATTTATACCCGTATGTACGGGGCGTGGCGCGTCATGCAAATGCCACTCGCCAATTTTCATTGGCCTTTTGTATAAGGCTCAGAGATGATTGGATTCTAAGCGAATTCCCATGTAACGTCTCCGTTCCCTCCTTCAGGGAACGAGGGTTACCTACGTAACCTAGACGTTTCCTGAGTAGCATTTGTCCCATTCCTAAAGCTTCAATTTGAGTCTTTCCAAAGTGCAAAGAGGCGTGGTCTGTCAATCAAAATCAGACAGATGATTGACAGCTAGAGATCACTAAGAATAGAGAAGCAGCTACTGCAGGAAGGCATTCAGCCATATTGAGGTTTTAGATAGACTTCATCTTCTCAGGCTTTCTGCTTTTAACCTTATTCTTAATCTACTTGTTAATTTATTTTTCTTACCTCATTGGCTTTTTTTCATAAAAACCTATTTTGCATTTGTTAGACAAAGGAAAAAAACGTAATTAAAAATCTATTTTCTAAAAATCCCGCAAGTCTTATTATCTTGTTAGTTTTATTCTTTTCAAGTAAATCTTGTTTTAAGGATTTTAGATATTTATATTAAATCACAATTTTCAAATGTAGCTTCTTGTGTCAGTTTATTTTGTTTTAAGTATTTTTAGATACTCATACAAAATAAACGTTACAATTCAAATTTGATTCTCAAAAACAAATGTATGATTTCAGAATAGTTTTATAAAAAATGTAAATAAAAGAATAAAAATAAAGATGTTGTTAAAATGAGACTTCCAGTAAATTTATCTTGATTTAATGATTGTTAGATATTTATACCAAATAATAAAAAAGGAAAATTTAAATTTGCTTCTCAAGTTAATGTTGTTATAGAGTTTTTTAGATATTTATACACAATACATTTTTTTAAATGTGCTTATCATGTAGATATATTTTGCTTTAAGGATTTTTAGATATTTATACAAGATTAATAAAATGTCAAATTTGCTTTTCATGTAAATTGATCTTGTTTTAAGAATGTTTTGATATTTATAATAAATATTTGTTAGGGAAATGTGTTTTTGTGTAGTGCTGGGCAATAGTAGTGTGTATATTTATACACACACATGCATGTATATATTTGTTTATATTTATATATTAAATATATTTATATACAATATAAATTACATGAATACAAATATGTAAATATTTTCAAAATATATACTGTATGTGTGTGTCTTTATATATACATAATAAATATACACAGTACACACACATATATTATATACACAAAAACTTTTATTTTGGATGCGATTAATCGTGATTAATTGTTTGAACACAAATAATTCATAGACAATTATTGTGTATTGGTCCTCTAGATGTATTGTAAGATTTTAACCTGTCTTAATCTACCTTTACAGGTATTTACTATTTATTTTTCAAACTTCATTAGCAAATACTTTTTTTAATTCCTAGTTAACCTCACTACATTTTGCATTTGTTTAGCTTCATTTAAAAACTAAGGGAAAAACCATTTGTCAAGTGGTTTTGAAACACTTAATTCAAGACACACTGTCTGAAAAGTTTTATCTTCTAATTAAATTTTACTTCATAAATAATTTTATTGTGTTATGCTTCATTATTTTTTTCTATTTTGGTTCTATAGCAACGCTGTGTGAAAATTGAGGGAACGATTCCATTCTATCAAAATTAAGAAGTAAAGATTCTATTTTATTAATCTCGCAGCAGAGATTCATTATGGATGTCTTCAAGCACACATACAGTAACCTGTGTGTGTGTGTGTGTCAAACTTACCAGCAGCCCATTGGTGCCATGGACGGTGACGCATCGGGAGAAGGTGTGATGAATGGACAGGTCTTTCACGTAAGTTGGCGGGTCGTAGCCTCCCTTCTCATCCACGTCCCCGTTCATATGGAAGTGGACAGGGTAGTGACCCATAGACTGCTGCCCCATGTGCTTAAGCTCCACCCCTTCCACGTGTACTGCAAGGAAACCTCGCTCCGCCTGAAGAAAAAAACAGAAGAGATGAGAAAATAAGAATCTTTTGTGCTTTAGTGGTGCTATTTACGGTTTTTAATAATATTTAATATTCTGTCTTCGCTGCAAAAAAATATTTATTTATATGTATTTGGACTTTATCTCAAAATTCTGGCTTTTTCTAACAATTTTGAAAAAAAAAAAAGCTGTAAACTCAGAATTCTGTGAAAAAAAGTCAAACAATGCTGCTCTTACACTACACATGTTCTCAGGCAGTAAAAAAAATACATTGCAAAACAAAGAGGACTGACAAGACAGAGCAGGTTACTTCTGGTATGAAACAAGGTCTCAGCTTTAAAATGTTGTAATTTTTTTTAAGAAATTCAAGCAATAAATACTGTTTTGTGTCTCTTTAAAGTGTCGTGACAGATCACTGTATTGCCTTATTTGATCAAGCGACACGTGAACCGAATGTCTTTTCTTATTTGTGACCCTGGACCACAAAACCAGTCATAAGGTTAAATTTGACAAAACTGAGATTTATACATCATATGAAAGCTCAATAAATAAGCTTTCTATTGATGTATGGTTTGTTAGGATAGGACAATATTTGACTGAGATACATCTATTTGAAATCAGAAATCTGAGGATGCAAAAAAATCAAAAAGACTGAGAAAATCACCTTTAAAGTTGTCCAAATTAGGTTCTTAACAATGCATATTACAAATCAAAAATTACATTTTGATATGTTTGCAGTAGGTATTTTACAAAAAATATTCATGGAACATGAATTTAACTTAATTTCTTAATGATTTTTGGCATAAAATAAAAATAAAAATTTTTGACCCATGCAATGTATTTTTGGCTATTGCTACAAGTATACCCCAGCGACTTAAGACTGGTTTTGTGGTCCAGGGTCACATTTACTTAAAGCACTATTGACACTATTGTCCTATTTAATATTTTAAGTTGCTTTAAATCAACCTGCATTGTTAAAAGCATTGCTGTATTAATAAATGTGACTGACTGATTGATAAAGCACAAAATAAACATTAATGAACATCAGAACATATCTTAATTCAACCGTGGAAAGAGGCCAATACATAACATAACATTTCAAGTTTAAGTCCACTGAAGTTAATCTAATCTCCTGCCTTGTTTGTTTGTCAGACAAAATGGTAGATTCGGTGTTATGATTGGTCAGATTGCCTATCAATAAATTGTTTTATGATGTTTTTAACTCAGAATTGCAAGAAAGAAAGACAGAATTGTGAGATAAAAAGTTGCAACCACTTTTTTATTCATTTATTTTAAACTTAAATCATAAAAGTACTTCACCGTAAAAAAATTTTTTTTTGTAAATTAATAGCAAGTTACTGGAGTAAGTTTGGAATATGGAATCTGAGGGTGCAAAAAAAACAAATTAATTCTTGTCCAAATGAAGTTCTTAGCAATGCATTTTACTAATCAGATATTATGTTTTGATATATTCACGGTAGAAAATTGACAAAATATCTTCAGGGAACATCGTTAGGATCTTTACTTAATATCCTAATGATTTTTGGCATTAAAGAAAAATTTATAATTTTGACCTATACAAATGTATTTTTGGTTATTGCTACAAATATACTTGTGCTACTTAAGACTTTTTTTTTGGTTTTGTGGTCCAGGGTCACATATTTACTATCAATTTCTACACCTTTTTTTATTTTCTCAGTGTTTTAAGTAAATATTTTTGGTAAAATTGCTTTGGCTGACAAGAAAGTTTCAGAATCTTTGAAACAAAGAACAAAATATTTCATTTTATTAATTTAGCAGCAGATACTCATTTCTGACATTTCTGACATTAATGGACAATGATATTAATATCCTAGTTGAGTCATTTAATCACAAGGGGTCACAGGGTTTATACAAGTGGTGCTCCTTAATATGGAAATTCAAAATCTAAAACTCAAGAATTTAGATGAAAGTACATCAAAAGTGAGAAATGTAAATATCTTCACCCTTTCAGAATAAGACTTGAGACGTGCAAGGCAGTCTATGTGTGAATATATGCACAGGCGGGAAGTAAGGTGTCAGCTAGATTGATTTCCTCTTCTCTCGTTCTCGCACGTCTGGCGAAATGTTCGCTTTCGGATTTCACGGCTGGCTTTTTTGTGACCTACATCAGATCGTTTCAAGTCAAAGGACGTGACATATGTTGCACGTCGTACTGACGCGATGCAGAAGAATGCAAGTGAAAGTAAGATGATTTGACGTTTCCCAGGGGAAGGTGGCAAACTTTGGCTCCAATTAATGTCTTTCATC
>NC_133363.1:58954962-58991696 GCF_049309525.1 Garra rufa
ATAGAATGAAAGAACAATACAATCATGAAAGAGATAGAAAGTAGATTGAACGATGGAATGACAGAACGAAAGACAGAACAATAGAAAGAATGACAGAATGAAAGAACAATAGATGATAGATAGATAGAATGACAGAACGATAGAATGATGGAAAGATAGAATGACAGATCAAAATAGAATGACAGAACGACAAACGATAGAACGATGGAACGACAGAACGATACATAGAATGATAGAACAACAGATAGATATAATGACAGAACGATATAGATGGAACGATAGATAGATAGAACGACAGATAGAACGACAGATAGAACGATAGATAGATTGACAGATAGAACGATAGAACGATAGATAGATAGAACAATGGAACAAGAATGATAGATACATGGAAAGATGACATGACAGATAGAATGATAGGTACAGTAGAACACAGAACAATACAATGATGGAATGAAAAACACAGATAGAAAAATAGAATGATGGAACGACAGAGTGATAGTACGACAGACCTATAGATAGACGGAACGATAGACTGACAGATAGAATGATAGATATAACAATGGATAGAACATCAGATTGATAGAATGACAGAACGATAGATAGATGGAACGATAGAATGACAGATAGAATAATACAATGATAGAATGATAGACGGTACGATAGAACGATAGAACAATAGGTAGAATGACAGAACGATGCAATGATGGAATGAAAAAGACAGAGAAAAATAGATAGAACAATGGAACGACAGAATGATAGATAGAACGATGGAATGATATAACAACAGAACAACGGAACAATAGATAGATGGAACAATAGAATGATAGATAGAATGATGGCATGTTGGAACATCATAAATAGAATGACAGAACGATAGATAGATGGAACGATAGAACAACAGATAGAACGACAGTACGATAGAATGATAGAACGACAGAGTGATAGTACGACAGACCTATAGATAGACAGAACGATAGACTGACAGATAGAATGATAGATATAACAATGGATAGAACATCAGATATAGAATGACAGAACGATAGATAGATGGAACGATAGAATGACAGATAGAATAATACAATGATAGAATGATAGAAGGTACGATAGAACGATAGAACAATGCATAGAATGACAGAACGATGCAATGATGGAATGGAAAAGACAGACAGAAAAATAGATAGAACAATGGAATGACAGAATGATAGATAGAACGATCGAATGATAGAACAACAGACAGAACGACAGAACAATAGATAGATGGAACAATAGAATGATAGATATAATGATGGCATGATAGAACATCATAAATAGAACGACAGAACGATAGATAGATGGAACGATAGAACAACAGATAGAACGACAGTACGATAGAATGATAGAACGACAGAACTATAGATGGATGGAGCGATAGAAGGACAAACAAAATGATAGAACGATAGAATGATCGAACAACAGATAGACAGAACGACAGAATGATAGATGGAATGGTAGACGGACAGATAGAACGATAGATAGAACAACCGAACGATACAATGATAGATAGTACGATAGATAGAATGATGGAACAATAGAACGAAAGATACGACAGAACTATAGAATGAAAGAACGATAGATAGAACTATGGAACAATAGAAAGACAGAATGATAGAACAACAGATAGAACGATAGATGGAATGATAGAATGAGATAGAATGATCGAACGACAGAACGATACAATGATAAAACGACAGCGATACAATGATAGAACGATTGAACGGCAACGATACAGTGATAGAACGATAGATAGATAGAACGAACGATAGATAGAATGATAAAGTTGAGAACAGCCCTAGATATATCTCTCAATCAATCACTGTCTGGTCTTTGTCTTCTGCCTCCTTCAGAAAAGTCAGTCTCACACATAATATAAGAAGTTCTCAGAGTTTCTGGACACCACAAGTTCTGCAGCAGGACTGAGATCCGGCAGCAGGCATACGGAGAAAAAGACATTACGAGAAACAATACATACAGAAGTATATGAGAAAAGCAGAGAAAGAAAAATAGGCCAAATGAGGGGAGCACAAGCCAGACAATTCTTGAGTTATCATATATTTTTGTGGGAATTTCATGGCTCAAATTGGAGAAGGCGTAGAGGGACAAAGAGAAAGAGAGAGATGTCATTCCACCCTCAGACATTCTCCCTGCCTGACCCAGATACTGGGCTGAAGAGGCTCCAGGACTCAGAGCTCATCTGATAATCACAAACAGGGATGCCCGGCTCGCTCATTTCCCACATTGTCTTCCTCCGACGGGTCCCGAGAGAATAGGCCATGTTGACAAATTGCTCCTCCTAATGGATGAGATCCTCTCAATGCTCGTTTATTCATTTTTGAAACGACTACAGTCGCTATACAGCTGTACCTTGAGTCTGTCTAACAATCAAGGGAGACTTACAGATGTGTCTGGAACAGGGGCTAGACACGGAGAAAGAGACCCAGAGGAAAGAGAAATCACAAACGAGTGCTCTTTAATATCTCAAATGCTTCTCCTTGGCATACAGAGATCTTTGCCAAAGTCTTGTGCTCCTGAGATTTCTCAAAAAGACTTCAGTCGTCTCATTCATTTTAGAAGAGATTGCAACTGTAGCCAAGTTTCTATCCACTTTTTGTCTGTTCTGTTATCGACAAAATGAAAAGGTGTGAAAATAAAGTAAAATGTTAAAATTCTGCAGTTTTCTGTTGACTAATTTCACAAATGCTTTAATATCATTAAATTAGTAGATATTAGGAAATATCAGAGGATGACTATGGAAGCCCGTTTCCGCCACTGAATAAAAAAAAAAAAAAAGGTTATTGCGACTTTTTATCTTATTACTTGTTCACTTAAATTGAGAACTTGAGTTTTCTGAGCTGTCATAGAAACTCTTTTGGGTTTCTAAAACAAAGATGGATTTTGTATCCCTGATTGTTTTAATTTAAAAACAAACAGCAGTCTGCAGCTGTCTAATTGTTGTGTGCCATTATACTGGCTGCATGCTGATAAGATAAATGCCGATCTATATCACTCCCACACCTCAGTGTATCCGCTTGCTTAAAATCACCATCAAACGAGCTGATGCCCAGCTGGCACCAAACATGCATATGAGAAAAGGGTGAAAGTTCAGAACAAACAGGGGTCAACAGATTGAAACTGCTTCGCGGTCAGCAGTGGGGCAATTCAAACAGATGGGTCTCTTTCCATCAACACACACACACACACACACACACACACACACACACACACACACACACACACACACACACACACACACACACACACACACACACGTTGGGTTTACATGTTTTATGGGGACATTCCATAGGCGTAATGGTTTTTATACTGTACAAACCGTACTTTCTATCGCCCTACACCTACCCTACACCTAAACCTAGCCCTCACAGGAGATTGTGCACACTTTTACTTCATCAAAAAAACGCATTGTGCATGATTTATAAGCCTGTTTCCTCATGGGGACCTGAGAAATGTCCCCACAAGGTCAAAATCTACTGGTATTCCTATCCTTGTGGGGACATTTGGTCCCCACAACGTGATGAATACCAGGTACACACACACACACACACACACACACACACACACACAGTTACCTGCAAAGCTCGACATCTATGTAGTCAGTTTGAGTCATTGCCTAGCAGTTAGTGCATTTGTTCTGACACACTGAGCTTTGGTGCTCATGCAAGCAATAGGGATTTGAATCTGGTTTAGTGTGAACAGTTCAACCGAATCAAGAATCATTTAAAAAGAATGATTCATTGACGATTCATCACTTGCATTCAGATGCCGAAGAGCGTGTAAACAGCTGAGGTGTTTTGCAAACTAGATGGAAAAGGGAAATAAATGAATAAGCACAGACATCCACAGTGCTCGTACACACACACACACACACACACACACACACACACACACACACACACACACACACACACGTTGGGTTTACATGTTTTATGGGGACATTCCACAGGCGTAATGGTTTTTATACTGTACAAACCGTATTTTCTATCGCCCTACACCTACCCTACACCTAAACCTAGCCCTCACAGGAGATTGTGCATACTTTTACTTCCTCAAGAAAACTCATTGTGCATGATTTATAAGCCTGTTTCCTCATGGGGACCTGAGAAATGTCCCCACAAGGTCAAAATCTACTGGTATTACTATCCTTGTGGGGACATTTGGTCCCCACAACGTGATGAATACCAGGTACACACACACACACACACACACACACACACACACACACACACACACACACACACACACACACACATCCTGTCACTCTACATCCACACCCACACAATCAAAACACTTACACACTCCACCAAAAAACATCAACACCTACTGTAATTCATAGTCAAACAAAAATACTCGCCACCCATCAACACCCAGCTAAATTACACATGCTCACAGCTCGATGCTCCATCAACACATGATTCCCTTTGCTTATGAACAAAATTGAATGATACAATCAGGGTGGGGTGATGGGTGGGTTCAGGGCGAGTCTGACCCTCTTAATTAAAAGAATATTCGTAGTTAAGTTTAGCTCTATCACCAGTATCTGTGACATTTGTGGAAACCATGTGAGCTGTAAAGTTGCTTAAATTGACTTTTAACAGTGGGAGTACTTTTGAGAAGATTAATTGCATTAGTTGTGCATGATGAGTACTATGGGTAAAGTTTTGCTATGTATAAACAATAAAATAAAATAAAATAAAATAAAATAAAATAAAATAAATAAGAATATGTCCACTATGGCATAATTACCTGTGGGAATCTGCAGATTAAATGTCCCATCTGAATAAAATTTAATTAAATAAAATTAAATAAAAACATATATTATGTATTTTAATAAAATATGAGAACTTGCTTTAAACATAAGAATGCACAATGGTGTCTAATTATACAGAAGATTCATATTAAATATTTGATAAACTGACAATATTATTGTCATATATATAGTATGAATAGTTATACCTTTCAGTGCTGAATGATATGTATAATCAACAAAATAAAAATCTATACTTTATAATATTATAAAATAAACAGTAATAAATGATCTGAAAATAAAATAATCTAAAATAGTACCTAAAATAAAAACTAATATTTTATCATTTAATAAAATATAAAACCTTTAGAACTTCCATATAAAAAATAAAATAAAATAAAAATAATAGGCTTATATTTAAGACAACGTCCACAATGACATAATTATCCATAATTTCCCATCTAAATAAAATAAACTATATTTTGTATTGTAATAAAATATGAAACCTTTAGAACTTGCTTCAAACAATAAGAATGCACAATGGTGTCAAATTGTGCAAAATATTCATGTTAATATTCTGATAAGAAAACAATAATATACTATAAAAACGATAAAAAATACAAATAAAAAGTTCTACCTTTCAGTGCTGAATTGTATGCATAATAAACAAAATAAATTAAAAATGTATATTTTATATTATAAATAAACAATAAATCAATCTAAAATAAATACAATTTAATAAAACATAAAACCTTTAGAACGTCCATATAAAAATAAAATGAAATAAAATGAAATAAAATAAAAATAATAGGCCATTAAAAGATGTCCAAAATGGCATAATTACCAGTGGGAATCTGCAGATTAACTTTCCCATCTGAATTAAAAAAAAAACAAAAAACAAAAAGTATATTTTGTATTGTAAAATAGCACCTAAAACAAAAACTCACGTGACCTCTGAACCACAAAACCAGTCGTAAGGGTCAATTTTTTTAAAATTGAGATTTATACATCATCTGAAAGTTAAATAAATAAGCTTTCCATTGATGTATAGGACAATATTTGGCCGAGATACAACTATTTGAAAATCTAGAATCTGAGAAAAAGAAAATCTAAATATTGAGAAAATTGCCTTTAAAGTTGTCCAAATGAAGTTCTTAGCAACACAGTATGAAATTGACTTAATATCCTAATGATTTTTAGCATAAAAGAAAAATCAATAATTTTGACCCACGCAATGAATTTTTGGCCCGTGCTACTTAAGACTGGTTTTGTGGTCCAGGCTCACATATTTTATAATGCAATAAAATATAAAACCTTTAGAACTTGCGTCAAGCATTAAGAATACACAACAACGTTTGATGTCAGATCCTGCTAAGCCAACAATAAAGTACTCTAATAAGTATACAAAACGCATAAGCTATATCTTTCAGCGTTGAATGAGGTGTATAATCAGCATTTCTCTTGTTATGTCTGCCTTCTTTTCCCACTAAACCTATTGCAATGCATTCAGGGATTGTTTTCAACAAATTTGGTCTATAGAAGGCATTTCAGAAGACAGAATAATCACTCCGTCTACCTTTCTGAACAGCCTTTTGTGTTGTAAGTGCGCCTGCGACGCCTCAAAACGCTTCCACTGTGTGATTCGCACACTTGATACAATCGGGCTCGTTCTCAGCGCCGAGCGATACGCGCTCAGACAAACAAACACGCGCATTCGCTCAGCATGAGACAGGCATCTCCATAGACAACTGAAGAGGATTAAATGAGTTTCCTCAGGGCTGGAAAACTGTCTAATGGCTTTCATAGCAGTCTTAAAGCGAGAGCGCGTCCTACACTTCCGCATCAGAGACAGAAAACACGGAGAGACAAGCGTTCGCCATCAATCTCCTGTGAGAGCATCATTAGCGCCGTATCAGCAACACGCATCTTTGAATTCGTCGTGATGAATACACCAGGCGCTTTGTTTTTATGACATCTTCCCTTGTTTGCCGTCGCCCACGTGTGACGCAAACCTACTCTAATCGCGCAGGCAGTCGAGACAAATTACGACCCCGGCGGATAATAAATGCGTGACCTCTGCTCCGCCAGAGGTCGTGGTGCGCGAACACGTGCGCATGCACACGTCCAGGCCTTGATTCTCAAGCAGATATGCATTCAGCGCCATTAAGGTCTTAATTATGGGCTCTATTGAAAAATTACCCAGTAAACACACATTCACTGTCACACATAGACTGAACAGACAGGGGTTGCTGGCAGAAAGACCTACGTGAGCAGACTTTCAATGCGGTTGGAGTTGTGTCCATCTTTAATTAGTGTGTGTGTGAGTCACAGTGACGTGCACACAAGCTGAGCAGACCTTGACCTGTACTCTTCCGCAACATCAGACATATATATTTAAATATAGAATAACACATCATTATCTTTAATTCAGTTATAGAACAAACTGCATCCGAGGTGAGATGTTAATTCTCATTAGTCCGACACACACACACACACACACACACACACATACACACACACAAACACAAATGTAGTGATTAGCAAAACACATCGGCGTTATACACACTGCTATTATTCATAGTTATAATTAGTGATCTGAACAAACCACTAACACTGAGTAATTAACTTCGGTGTGTAACTCGTTCTGCACCGTTTGTGATACTTCAAATGGAGTGGTACTTTTTTGAACAATTAGACTTGATTTTCAACTGCTGGATGATAAAATATGCCAAAAAAAAAAAAAAAAAAACGATCTCACACTGAAGTAAGAATAGTTTACATTTTTAAACTCAGTCTTAAGGACTGACTGTCATTTTGCAAGTGATTATTTTATATCTGTTTGTTCAGTTTCTGGTATATCTATATTAGTTAAGTTTCTCGAGCTAAGTAACTTAATGACGGTAAAATGTACACTACCATTTAAAATCTGGGGTTAGAAAGTAAGAAATTAACCCCTGGTTTCACAGACAAGGCTTAAACCTAATCCCAGACCAAAATGTAAGTTTGAGCTGTTTTAATTGAAAGAAACTTGCAACGACTGATCTTAACATATATCAGTGCCTTTGTCTTGTTTCAAGATTTTTTTTTCTTAGCATGTTTATGAAAATTACTATGGCCTAATCCTGGCTTAGTCGAAGCCCTGTCTGTGAAACCAGGCCTAAATCTTTTTTTATTCAGCAAGAATGCATTCAGTTATCAAATATAATAGTTAAAACTTTTCCTATTTCAAATAACTGCTGTTCCTTTGAACGTTTTTGTTCATAAAACTAAAAGTTATTTAAAATTTGGGGTTAGAAAGCAAAAAATTTAATATTTTATTCAGCAAGAATGCATAAAGTTATCAAATATACAACTTTAATGTTATGAAAGATTCCGATTTCAAGTAATCGCTGTTCCTTTGAACGTTTTTGTTCATAAAACTAAAAGTTATTTAAAATTTGGGGTTAGAAAGCAAAAAATTAAATATTTTATTCAGCAAGAATGCATAAAGTTATCAAATATACAACTTTAATGTTATGAAAGATTCCGATTTCAAATAATTGCTGTTCCTTTGAACGTTTTTGTTCATAAAACTAAAAGTTATTTAAAATTTGGGATTAGAAAGCAAGAAATTAAATCTTTTATTCAGTAAGGATGCATTAAGTTATCAAATATAATAGTTAAAACTTTTTTAATGTTATAAAAGATTCCTATTTCAAATAATCGCTGTTCCTTTGAATGTATTTGTTCATAAAACTAAAAGTAATTTCAAATTTGGGATTAGAAAGCAAGAAATGAAATCTTTTATTCAGCACGGATGCATTAAGTTATCAAATATAATAGTTAAAACTTTTTAATGTTATAAAAGATTCTTTTGAACTTTTCTGTTTATAAAATAATCCTAAAAAATAACTGCGGCACTGCTTTAAACTAAAAGTTATTTATAATATAAATAAAAATCAATAATGTATCAAAAATAATATAATATAAAATAGAAACTAAAATGACAAAAACATATATTTTGTATTGTAGTAAAATATGAAACCTTTAGAACTTGCTTCAAACATTAAGAATGCACAATGGTGTCCAATTGTAAAGAAGATTGATATTAAAATTCTGATAATTCAACAATAAAATACTATAAAATGTATAAAAAATACATAAGCCATACATTTTCAGTGTTGAATGATGTGTATAATAAAAATAAATAAATAAATAAATAAAGAATAATACATAACATTATAAATAAACAACAATAAATAATCCGAAAATCTGAAAACTAAATTATGTATTATTTCATATCTGTTTGTTCAATATGTGGCATATCTATATTAAGTTACTAGACTTAAATAACAGGTTTGTGAAACAATCCTGAAAAAGAAATGGGTCATGGTTTCCATGAACATACTGTTTGAAGCAACACGGCAACACGTTTTTGACACTGAAAATAAAAAGAAATGTTATTTGAGCTGCAAATCAGCATATTATGATTGCTGAAGGATCATGTGACACTGAAGACTGTTGTAATGATGCTGAAAATTCAGCTTTGCATCACAGAAATAAATTACATTCTAAAATATATTCAAATAGAAAACAGCTATTTTAAATTGTAATAATATTTCACAATATTACTGTTTATACTGTATTTTTAATCAAACAAATGCAGCCTCGATGAGCATAAGAGACTTCTACTAACCCATTTACAAAGTGCATTTTGCTGATTAATCCTACTATGCAAAAATCTAAACTAATAGTTTAGATAACAGATTTGAGTTAGAAATGCCTAAACAACAAAGAAACTGCATATTACATGCTATAAATGTATATTTTCTTCAGTTTTATATTTTTACTACTTCCTTCAGCTCCAGTTGCACTAGAAATGTCAAAGTTGAAGGTTTGATTACCAAAGAATGCATGCACTGACAAAACGCAGAGCTTAAACGCACTGTACTCTAAGTCACTTTAGATAAAAGCATCATCCAAATGCAATCATGTATACATCTATTCAATATGTCTTTTCATTTGACAGATGTTTACCTAAATATGACAATTAAAATAGAAGATGCTTTCCAGATGATGCAAGTCTCTATGCATTATAGACAAATGTCATTTGGATGCATGGCACAGCTGTAAACCTTACTGACATAAATATACATCACGCAATCATGCATGTCGCATTATGACTTGGCAATGAAACAACCGATGTCAGCATTTCCAAACTGCTAACTGTCATGGTTTAGACAATGTGATGAATACAAAAGTTCAAGCAAATCAGCGACGTTTACCTGCACAAACCCCCCAGAGCAACTTTTGCAATGACAGGAATAGATGTTATTGGGGTTTAATAAACACCAGCTTTGTCTGGTGGCATGACTCACTCCGCTGAAGAAGCGAGGAACTGACTTGCCTCTTAAAATAGATCCGTCCTGTCTGCCGAACGGAGAGCTGTCACCAAAAATTATGAGGAGGCTTGAAGATGAGGAATCAGCAACGGAACAGCTGGAAATGCTTTTAATGATGTTGAAACTGTTGTTTTGGAGTGAGAGACAGAAAGTGAGAGATGAAAGATAGATGAGAGGCTAAGAGAGAGATAAAAAAACAACAACAGATTCTAAGTAACTAACACAGAATTTTTTTTTCCGCCATTCACAAGCAAACCTGCTCCTATTAGGTGGCGTGTTCACACACACACATAAATATAAAGGTGCTTTAAAAGGTTTAGAAGAACACAAAGAACCATTCAGTTAAAGGTTCTTTAAAGAACCGTCTCTTTCTTACCTTTTTATAATCTGAAGAACCTTTGTTTGCCACAAGGAACCTTTTGTGAAACAGAAAGGTTCTTCAGATGTTAAAGGTTCGTTATGGAACCATTTAGACAAAATAGGTTCTTCTATGGCATTGTGAAGCACCTTTATTTTTAAATGTGTGTGATGGAGAGTTTTTCAGATTCAGTCATTAATTTGTAAACAATCAAACTGGCTCTGCATGTCCAGTCGGTACAGATTTGTTTTTTTGGCAGCATTGCGCTGGTTGCTATTGTAATGTAGGCGCCAAGTGACACCAAGTGAGGTTGTTGTACAACAACTGAGATCACCAAACTGGCAGTACAGACAGAGACCTGTCACACAATATATGATGACAAACAGAAACTAGACTTTTCCTGAAGAAAACATGCTTTTCTATGCAAAAAAAAGTGTCTTTGGAGGTTGCCAGGAATGTAACAAAATAACAAAACAGAGATAGAAATGAAATGAATATTGCCATTTAAAAGTAAAATTTTACTTTTAATTCACTCTGCAATCAATCAATCAATCTATCTATCTATAAATGATCTATTAATGATTTCTTCCATTTTTAGTTTTATTTTAAAATATATTCCAATAGAAAAGTTATTTGAAATTGTAATATTATTTCACAAAATTACTATTTTTAATATTTTACTACTGTTTTTAATCAAATATATGCAACCTAGAGGGGCATTTGAGATTTCTACTGACCCCAAACATTTAAACAGTAGTACATTTTTACAGACTGATCCTAATATGCAAAAAAAAATCACATACACATTTGTTAAAGTCGACACTTCTTGACTGGCAAGACGGCTGCGAGCGGAAACCCATACAATGAAAGTGAGTTGTTCAAAACCTTTCTTTTTAGTAAACTCTGTGTACACAAACAATGTTCTCAATGCTCGAGTTCATGTGTAGAGACCCAGGCGATACTTCGAGCAAAGTTTCATGGTGTGACGAGCCTTCTTAGTGTTGCAAAAAAATCGATTTTGATGCGCTCAAAGTTATGCCCCTAGTACTCCCATTCACCGGCCACTGACCACAAAACGAAATCACGGTCAATCTCAAAAACGGCTTGTTTGTCGTAATTACGCTTTTAGATATAAGTTTGTCTCATTTACAGTAAAAAAAAAGCCCAGGTTGCATTTTGGCAATAGTTATCCTTTAAGTATTTAGTTCTTTTTATATCCAAAAGATGTGGAAAGAAAGACATAAAGCACTGGTCTTTGTTTCCAGACACTGAGCTTTAGTGTAAAGGAAGGCTCGATTCATTATTCAGAACATTAAAAACATACATTTAACAAGCCACACACAGTCTACTCCAACAGAAAGAAAACATGACGGAGCTGACATTACAAATAAATAGACCATGTCTGAAAAGAGGAAGCGTTTTGCTATTACTTGACAGGAGCAATTACACTGAAGTCCCACAACTTAATGCATGGAAAGAGGAAAATGCTCTTTGGAAAATCCTCAATGAGAAAGCGGAATATTAAAGCCAAACTGCTTATTAAATATGAGCAATACTTGGCAAAGACATGCAAAGTAACCAAGCTGGCTAATTCCTCAAGTGGAATTATGGATGCATGTGGCGGATTTGGACTGACTGCGTTTGACACGACATGCTTTTCATACCATATAGGCTTACACTATATATTTTCTTTAATATAGTAGGCTATTTGAGGATTTTCAGAATGTTACACATGGAAATGTTGTTGTGAGAAATCACTCCTATGCTCTCTAAACAGCCAAAAAGAATCTAAGCACACACTGTGCATGTTATTTAATAAGAACATTGGCTGACATGTTTTGAAATGAACGCTTTGGAATGTTTTGGAAAATTCTAAAGCTATTAAGAGGTGTTCTAGTTGCTACAAATGCCACGAATTCATTCCATTCAAAATCTGTGGAACATTAAGTGGAATATTCCGTTCTTATATTCCAACAACAAAAACATTCCATTGCTCAACACAATTGTAGCATTTGCTTTAAAGATGTGTGGATTCAACAACATAATCTCTTTGATCTCTTGCGGTTGTATTACAGGAACATTCTAAATTAGAATCTATTTTGTAACCATGGCGATTTCAGTTAAAATCTCATTTAGAACATTAAAAGTCTCTGATCTTAAGACTGAACATGGAGTGCAAAGGCTCAACAATGCTATGCAACTAACATTTGTTTTGCAGGTGTCAAATTATCAACAAAAAAGCCTTTCCATTTCCATTTCCATTCCATTTTATGTGGTGCATTTTATATGTTGTGTTGTGTAATTTTAACTGGAAATGCTACTAATGTTATCGCATTGGACTTAAACTTACTTTTTCGTACATTCGGGGATATTTTTTTCCCCTCACTTTGGTGCACTTCTGGCTTTCCCAGTCAAAAATTACAAGCAAACAAAAAAATGTTTAGACATTTCTTGTTATTTTATGCCATTTGTGATCCTGGACCACAAAACCAGTTAAGAAATGTTCTGAAATAAAGCTATATAAATAAGCTTTCCATTGGTGGATGGTTTGTCAGAATAGGACAATATTAGGCTGAGAAACAGCTATTTGAAAATCTGGAATCTGAGGGTGCAAAAAATTGAAATATTGAGGAAATCGCCCCTTTAAAGTTGTCCAAAGTTCTTAGCAATGCATATTACTAATCAAAAATGAAGATTTGATATACTTACGGTGGGAAATCTACAAAATATCTTAATGGAACATGATTTTTACTTAATATCCTAATGATTTTTCCCACAAAAGAAAAATATATAATTTTGACTTATACAATATATTGTTGGATATTGCTACAAATATACCAGTGCTACTTAAGACTGGTTTTGGTCACATTTATGTTCTTTCAATTAGCACAAGTTTTGCATTTCTTTTTGGAACTTTTGGAAAAAAATAATGCCTTTTTCACTCAAATGAGGCGCATAAGCTCAGATCAATCATGCCTCTGAAGAAGCAGCCACAAAAAGAAATACAAAACCTGTGCTAATTGAAAGAAAACACGTTGACAAAAAGATTAGAAAAGGATTAGTTCACTTTCATAACAACTATGCACAAATAATGTCCATATCCATATCTATTATGAAGAGAGAAATCCTGAAATGTTTTCCTCAAAAAAAAAAAAAAAAAAAAAAAAAAACACCATTTCTTTACGACTGAGGAAAGAAAGACATGAACATCTTGGATGACAAGGGGGTGAGTACGTTATCTGTGCATTGTTGTTATGAAAGTGAACTAATCCTTTAAATCCTAGATTTACAGCATGTAGCATAATGAGAGATTAACACACAATTTTTTAAAAGGCCAGGCAATTTTGACTGGGAACACCAAATTAGGAAAAGGATTTCCAGCACGGCACAAGAATTAAAGCTGATTTTTTAAATTTATTTTAGAATTGAATGGAACACAGCAGTCAAAACGCCTAATGTCGCTAACAGCGTCATTAAGTGATTACAGACAATGTGGAAACTTCACGCACTTTGTACAGACATCTGTAATGACTTTCAGAGCAAAACGTCAGAAGTGAATCTTGATTGTATCTGGTTTAATTTTCCATCTGGCACGCATCAGTAAAAAAAAACACTGAAAAATGCGCATTGTTTGAGGTAGCGTTGAGGACTGAAGTGATGGGATCTGTCAGCAGTCCTCAGTCATTGCACAAATAATAAGGGCAAATTATTAAAAGAATGCGAAAGTACTTTGTGTCCTTTCTGCGTGCAGAACAGTTGCGTGTGTTTAGTATGAGCAGGTAATGGGAGACTGTTCGCACCACGACGCCTTCAGAGAGACAGCAATTATCTGAGAGATTTGAAAGTTGACTGTGGACGTGCTTGTTTTGCATGATTATTTAACTGAAATATGATGAATTCAAATCCTTCTGCTTGTGGTAATGTAATGCAGCAAAAAATGATTAATCATTTTTTTGTCTTGTTGTGCAGTAAAAATGTTTAAACTGAGAAGAAAACGAGCTCAGCTTAATTCCAGATGCAAGAACGTATTAGATAATAAGAATTAAATCTCAAATTTATCTTTAATTATGCTAATGTTTCTTACCTAATGGCCTTTTTTTACGTTTAAAGGAATAGTTTTAGTATAATCAAGATGTAGATGAGATTTTATCTTCATCAGAACAGATTTTTCATCAGAAACATATTTGTTTAGACCCATTTAACTGGTTTTTATTTGTAAGCAGTTCTTGATGTGTGCATATATCACACCTGATTCAGGCGAGGCAACTTTTTCAATGGAGAAAGCAATATTATGAAAAGAGGACTCTTTTCCTTTAAGAGTTTCGCTTTACAAGATGTTAACTGATGGACTGGAGTGCTGTGGATTACTTGTGGATTATTGTGATGTTTTTATCAGCTGTTTGGACTCTCATTCTGACGGCACCCATTCACCACAGAGGATCCTATTCACTGCAAGTGATGTAATGTTGAATTTCTCCTGTTCTGATGAAGAAAGAAACTCTTGTATGGCCTGAGGGTGAGTAAATGTTCAGCAAATTTTCATTACTTTAAAGTATAAACCTCATTAAAAATGTATAAATAAAAAAAAAAATAGCCAACACACACACACATATCACACATATATCACACACACATACATTTGTTCCAAAAACTAGATCAAAGACATCATCCTTGGATTATTCAGATAAACATAATTACATTTAATTCAAAATGCAATAAAAAATAATAGTCTCACTGTTTTCATTTCAGTGAGAACTGAGCCAAAGAGCCTAAAGAATGCAGCAAATGTGTGTACAAGACTGCAAATACACCCGCTTTATGTCAACATGCTTCATCTAAATCCCTTATGAAATCCATACCTGCCTTAATTCAACCCAACAGCTGTATCAGCAAACATAAATGTGTCCTTTATGTGCTTAATGCACTTATTCAGATTTAAGTAAGCCATTCTTTATCCACAGATATGCCATTTGCAAATCTCAAGCTGAAAGCAGTGAGTTGAAAGCGATTTGTAGAACGTCTTGTCCACTATTTTTGTCCACTATTGCTGGGCGGATTCAAATTTCTACAGACCTCACAATGAGCAGAGTGTACTACGGTTATCAAAACAGAGAATTTACTATGGTTCAAATGAACAAGCCCATGAATGTAATATGAAAGGCCTAGTCTTCACTCTTAAAAATAAAGGTGCTTTAAAAGGTTTTTCACAGTGATGCCATAGAAGAACAATTTTTGGTTCCACGAAGAACCATTCAGTCAAAGGTTCTTTAAAGAACCATCTCTTTCTCTCCTTTTTATAATCTGAAGAACCTTCTTTGCCACAAAGAAACTTTTGTAAAACAGAAAGGTTCTTTAGATGTTAAAGGTTCTCTATGAAAACATTTAGACAAAAAAGGTTCTTCTATGGCATTGTGAAGCACCTTTATTTTTAAGTAGATTAAAATAATTGTGATTTTAATTATGATAATTATTTTTAAACAACTACAAATTGACCTCTTTAAGAGATTCAGACATGCCTTTATGCCTTCAAATTACCTAAAAACACATGCTTCTAATGGACTTTCCTAAATTAATTGGTTTTATAATTCAAATCTATCACTTATGGCATTCTGCATAAAAATGACAGCAATAAAAGATCTACAATTAACGTTTTACAGTGTATTTGAGAAGCAGCAATTTCAACCATTGTTTCAAAGCAGAAAATAGCGCTTCAGTACCAGCTGTGAGCGAGTCAAAGGTGAGTGTGTCAGGGGAAAAACTCCCTAGATGCCAGGTTTGATGAGCAAGAAACCTTCGGAGGAACGAAGACTCTGCTTCAGAAACAAAAGCGTTTCTCCTCTCAGTAGAGCGTGAGTCCTGAGGTCATTGAGGGAAGGTTTTCTAGAACATATCCCTGTTTTCACCACAATAAACCAGCTGAAAGTCAATGTCAATATTGTGCTGAGAATTATTTAATCAAAACAGTGCCATCAGAAAGCATCTACCGATTTTTCAGCGCATCCAAATGGGATTTCTGGATATTTACTGCAGAATTCTTAGGAGTTAGGGCTGCACGATTAATCGATATGAAATCGAAATCGTAATATATTGCTTAGATTGATTATTAAATTGCAAAGATTGTGATTAAATAAATAAATGCACGTTTCAGAGTGCTTCCTGCAGTTTTCAGACAAAATAAAAGTTTAAAGATGATTTGAAATTAATACATTAAGACAGCCAAAATTGTAATTTTACAGTTTTTAAGTCAAATTTATTTATTTTCCCCCTAATTTTTAGAGTGAACATAACAATAGTAATGTTTATTTTTTATTTTTTTTATCTATCATTTATTCATTCATTCATTTACATATGCAGTTGAGGTCAAAAGTTTACACCCCCTTTCAGAATCTGCAAAATTCACATTTTTCATGTGAAATATCTTACTCAGGTCAGTACTAAATAAACAATAACATGCATTTTGTATGATCCCCCTTGTTTTGGTCAAATAATTAACATTTTGCAGTCTAAAAAGGGGGGTGTAAACTTCTGACCTCAACTGTTTAAAATCATAAAAATATAAATCAATCAGCAAATATAAATCAATAAATCAATCAACCAAATAACAGAACAAAAAACTAATAAGTCACATTTTAAATCACAATTGTTATTTTTATCTGAAACTGTGCAGCCCTACATTCAGTTGCATTTTGTATAAACATCCTTAATCCATGCATTATGCATTATGCATTAGGAACAGCGTCTTCCTGTATTATCCATTCCACATTCAATTTTTGTCAAACGCACAATAAACATCACTTTGTTTGCCTTTCTTAAGTCTACATATAAAAAGCAGGTCGTTTTTGACCTCACACAAAAAAGAGCAGCCCGTGGAACTTTGAAATGAAGTTATTAAGAGAAAAACACTAGAGAATGTGATAGAGATTGCTATCGTTTTGGCTCTTTCTTTGAGCACTGTGATGCTCATTGTAGCAAAATGGAAAAAATGGCACAAAGCCCAGAAACATCTAAGATCAGACCATCCTACCAAATTGAGCGAGTGAACAAGAGGAGCAATTGTTAAAGGAATGAACAAGACAGCAGATACAACCCTGACAGAAGCGCAGAACTTAATGGATGAAATAAGAGAAACTATCCCGACATCACCAATCGTCCCAATGCTTCAAAAAAGATTCTGGTAAAGAGCGGCTAGAGAGAAGTGACTTCTGGGAGAGGCTAACATTAAGTTGAACCTGAAGTTTGCTAAACGACATCTGACAAAACTAGCAATCTTTTGGAGCCTCATGGCACTAACTCTGAGCATTTTGTTCTGAAAGTAAAGTACTATATTTAGTGCAAAGCAAACCGCCCACGAAACATCATTCTGGACCAACCAGCATGATGGTCAGCAAACATAGAAATGCATTCAGGGCAAACTCATCCTCCAGAAGCACAATGACCTCGAGCACAGCAAAACTATGGCTCGGCTTCAAAACACACTGCATACTGGAGCTGAATCACTGCTGACTGCCTACAGTTACAAAATAACCTGTCATGCTCTAAAAAGTATTTTTTTATTTTTTGAAAGAAAGCAATGTTTTTATTCAGCAAGAATGCATTCAATTTAAAAGTGACAGTAAAGATATTGTTAAAAAATATACATTTCTGTTCTTTTTACCTTTCTATTTATTAAACGTATCACAGTTTCCACAAAAATATAAAGCAGCACAAATGATTTCTAAAGGATTATGTGACACTGAAGAGTAATGATGCTGAAAATTCAGCTTTGCATCAGAGGAATAAATTACATTTTAAAACATATTCAAATGGAAAACGTTATTTATACGTATTTTAATTTGTAAAAATATTTCACAACATTAATGTTTTTTCCTGTATTACTGATCAAATAAATACAGCCTTGGTGAGCATATAAGACTAAGAACACATTTATAAAATAGCCAATTTATAATTAAAGTAAATAAAAAATATTCATTCATCTATTTTTATGCATTTCAATAATTTAACCCACCATTATTTTTTAGTTTTATGTTTTTTGTATGTTTTTTTAATATTAAATATTAAAAAAAGAATATTCCATGTTAAGTTCAAGCAACAGCATTTGTGACCCTGGACCACAAAACCACTCATACGGGTCAAATTTACAGTTTTTACTGAATAAATAAGCTTTTCATTGATGTATGGTTTGTTAGGATAGAACAATATTTAGCTGAAATACAACTATTTGAAAATCTGGAATCTGAGGGTGAAAAAAAATCTAAAAAAAAAAAAAAAAATAGAGGAAATTTAGAAAGCATCTTCTGTTCTGATCTTTACTTAATTTCCTAATGATTTTTGGCATAAAAGAAAAATTTATAATTTTGACCCATACAACGTATTATTGGCTATTGCTACAAATATACCTGTGCTACTTAAGACTGTTTTGTGGCCCAGGGTCACATTTGATTAACACAAAAAATTATTATGATTCATAATTATAAAAGTGAAAATCGTTTCGTAGGTACTTACAATGGAAGTGAATGGGCCCAAAATTGAATTTCTTGTGTTATAGCAACAAAGTTGCAAAACTCGATATAACTTTAGACAGAAAATCTTAGTAAATAATATATTTTTTCGCACAAAATTCATGCATACTGTTTACTTTTAAAAGAAAACCTAAACCACAACCATTTTTACTTCATTTTCACTAAAGCAGCTGACCTTACTACATACGCCTTTGTATGTAGAGTATTGAAATGACTAATGCTAGGTGATTTACTAAGATTTATGCTGGTCAATTTAGTGCTATTTGCAGCATTATTTAACACCCAAAAAAGCATGTTTTAACCTATTTTGCATCTGTTGTGTTTTTTGCAGTGCTTTCCGAAATAGTTGTTTCCACAAACCATCCATTAAAAAAAACACCAAAAAGAAGGTACCTAATGGTGCTGCCTAAGTTGGAAGCACGTTCTTGAAGCATTAAAATGCTGACTATGTATGCGGCTCAAGAGATTTTGAAACAGAGCCTATTAAATAGCTTAACAAAAGGTTAGTATTCTGGCAGGGCCCAGCTAGACTTCACAGTTTTCAATCCAATTGAATTGGTGGTATGACTTGCTGAAATTGCAGTCCACTGATGCGCTACATCTAATTTGGAGAAAATTATTTTAGCATTAAAATCGGAAGGTGTAGCAGGAAAAAATTCAAAGGAATTCAGCGGAGGAAGTGCTTTCCGCAGGCTCCGAACGTCAACCACCATTGTTGAATACAATTCTTGAATATAATTAAACCAAAAGGAGATAAACACAGGTCTGCTTTAAACATCAGCATGAAAAGTCACATACAGCCTCAAAGTTCTCCAGAACAGTCATCCTGACTTTTCTGAGTGTGAAGTGCTTTCCTGAATCTGATGTAAGACATTCCAAACCCCGGGAGGACGAGGATGAAGGGATTTTTACAAGGCGTTTATTTGAAATTCGAACTCTTTTGTGCCTGTGAGGCAGCGTTTTTTCTAACTGCTGTAGCTCAACATTTTCTCTGATGCAAAATTTCTTCTAATGCCTCCAATCACCTAGTTTCTGTGAATTGCCATGATGAAATACTGTTGACAGCACTGAAGTGTCACAGACAAAGACAGCAATCAGCTAGCTGTTATTTCAGCCACACTTTATACTCCAGCATCTGTTTCTGTGTATTTATGCAAGTGCTGAGTAAGAATAATCAACAATGTGTATAATTATTTTGTGTAGGTACTTGTAATTATTTTAGTGCTGCTTGCTAAATGCAAAGTTTACTCATTAAAATCAGCAAATAATTTGTAACTGTCCATTAAATTATGAAAAAAAAAATTGCTCACTGCACAGATTTGGTTAATAAACATGTTTTTAAATGGGGTGTCTAAACTTTTGCACACAAATGTACATACACCTTGCAGAATGTGCAAAATGTTAATTTTTTTACTAAAATAAGAGGCATCATACAAAATGCATGTCATTTTTTATTTAGTAATGACCTGAATCAAAATATTTCACATTAAAGCTGTTTACATATAGAGAAAATAATAGTTGAATTTATAAAAATTACCCCGTTCAAAAGTGTGCATACAGTTGATTCTTAATACTGTGTTGTTACCTGAATGATCCACAGCTGTTTGTTTGTTTTTTAGTAGTGATTTGTTTAGTTGTTTATGAGTCCCTTGTTAGTCCTGAACAGAAAAATTCTTTGGGTTTTCAGCATTTTTATGTATTTGAACCCTTTCCAACAATGACTGTATGATTTTTGAGATCCATATTGTTACACTAAGGACATCTGAGGGACTCATATGCAACTATTACAGGAGGTTCAAACGCTCACTCATGCTTCAGCAGGAAAAATGATGCATTAATAACCAGGGGTGATAACTTTTGAACAGAATAATGATGTGTAAATATTTTTTGTTTTGCCTACTTATCATATTTTTTCATATTATTTAGTACTGCCCTTCAGAAGCTACAAAAGATATGTACATGTTTTCCAGGAGACAAAATAAGTTAAATTTACCCTGATCTTCAAATTCAAAAAGTTTTCACCCCCTTAATGCACTGTGTTTCCTTTTTTATCTTTTATGTGAAATGTCTTATTCAGGTCAGTACTAAAAAAAAAAATAACACCCATTTTGTATGATCCCTCTTATTTTAGTAAAATAATTAACATTTTGCACATTCTGCAAGGTGTATGTAAACTTTTGACTTCAACTGTATATGCACATAATAATTTGAAAATAGATTCATTTGAATGTTTTTTATTTAGTGGCAGGAAAAAACTGAATTGCGAAGTTTAAATCTCACAATTCTGATGCTTTCTCAGAATTCTGAGTTCTTGCAATTCTGTTTTTTAAAGGTAAAATTTATAGCTTATAATTCTGACTTTTCTTCTCAGAACTGTGATTTTATATTGCAATTCTGAGTTCACATCTTTAATTGGGAGGAAAAGCATCAGAATTGTCAAAAAAGTCATTTTTTAAACCTTTTTTATCCTATGGTGGATAAAAATGCTATTAAACCTTTCAGTACAAGTTTCTTTTTACACTCTCTTTGATTAACAGTTCTGTCTAATAACTTACTATCAAAACTGTTGAATAGAAACAGTAAATGAATGCAGAGAATGGGAGCTCAATAGACTCTTCCAACACATCGGCCAAACAGAAAAACGTATCTACCGATAATTCAAAAATCCCAAATATCAGCTGATATATTAGCCTTGGCAATATATCAGTTGAGCATTTAAAGTGGATGGCACATGGGATGCAGTAGACAGAGGACAGTGACCAAAAATGTATCATTGCTTTGCAACTTTAGTAAGGAGTTTCAGAGTTATAACTGACCTTCCACTTTGATCTGGTTCCTCGTGCAGGAAGGACAAGGCAAGATGTTGAACTCCTCCGCTTGGTGCATAGAGTAGTCTGTGCTGGCCACCACAATCCTATCGCCGAATGTCCAACCCTGAGGTTCGTCCGCGAGCTCCAGAATACTGCAGTTAGACAAGGTGTCTATGGAGATGGAGGCCTGTGGACGCACTGTTGAAGGACACAAGGCATATTCAGCAAGCACATATGGTCAATAACTGTCATGCCTTATAAAGATTTATATGCATTGTTAGTCTAATCTGATCTGAGATGCATTAAAGATGCATGAAACACATGTGTGTGCATGAGCTGCACTTAATCTTACATTGCATTTTATAGACGGCCAGTCAAAAGTTGACTGAAGCGTTTCTCCTGAGCCAAAATCTTATGATCTCTTTCTGTAATTAAATGATTGATAGATGATCCACTAAAACCAATTTTACTCATAAATCAAATCCAGATAGACGCTTTTAACAAAGAGTAATGTCACTGATGCCGTATTTTACATGCCGACGTTAATGAGAACATTATTCTTACATTTATGAATTTGGCAGGTGCTTTTATCCAAAGCATCTTACAGTACATTCAAGCAATGCATTTCATATGTGCTTCTTTGGAATCAAACTCAGGATGATTAGAGTTGTTAGGACATCTTTTATTTATTTTTATACCTTAAGAATTAAATCTGAACTAATGCATTTTGAAAGTTTTTTTTTTTTTCATGCATTCCTTGTTATGCATGAGAAAATACATTAAATAAGTTCATACAATGGCCACAATCTGTCAAAATGTGACAGGGACTTTTCAAAATGTCTTTCAAAGCAAAGACAACCAGATGAAGAACTTTCTCGTAATCAGTCGGAGAAACTTTCAAGCTACGTGGCGGCATGTTAGCAATTATACGAATGGCATATTATCAACTAGCCTGGGCTGAATTTACAGACAGACAGTGGTTTGGATTAACACAAACCAATTCCAACCAATAAACAAGATGTTTTGATCCATTTTGGGAAATTGAAACCCTGAAACATGTGACTGAAGAATCCAATACTTGGGGCATTTCTGTGACTCCCGAGTTCTCCTAAAATCAATGACAGGAAGAGCGCAAAATGTGTCACTTTACGGGATTTGGACCTGCAATCTGTGAGAGCAGTTTAACTTGATTGACAATAAAATGTCAGTTTTGGTGCACTCATGCACTCCAGATTATGTTTAGGGGAATAAAATCAATGTGGAAAAATTATAAAGTAGAGCGGGAAGTATATTTCTGAAGCTTTCCCATCCATTTTTGTCTAAATATAGGCTGCAAAGTGCACTCTTTACTCGACAAGTGTAAGAGCCCAAGTTGGTCGTAAACAGCTGACATTTAGCAGAAATTGTTTGAGAGGCTTGACACGAGCTGTTGAGGTGGAAGTCATCACAGATCGCTTATGAAGGACGTGTTTACAAAACTCTTGCTACTTTTGACAGAAATTACTTCTGCAATGTAACATCAAATGCCATGTGCAAACCATATCATTCACGTAAACTGACATGTTTATGAGAAAGGCAGGACATTTAATGAGAAAAAAATGTGGGATGGGACTTTTATCCACACTGCAAAAAATGCTTTTCTTACTTATCTTTTTTGTATTGTTTCCAGCCAAAATATCTAAAGAAAAGAAGGATTTTCAAAATTAGGAAGTCAAAATTAAGTGAGTTTTTCCTTGGAACAAGCTAAATAATCTGCCAATGGGGTAAGCAAAAATGTCTTATTTCAAACACTTATATACCCCATTGGTGGATTATTTAGCTTCTTTCAAGCAAAAACGCATTTAATTTTGACTTATGTTTTCTGAAAACAAGACAATAATTTTTACTCGTCTAGAAAATCTTGATTTAATCATTTTTAGATATTTTGGCTGGAAATAAAACAAAACATCCAAGTAAGAAAAGCATTTTTTGCAGTGCATCACGAATTGCTTGGACTGTGAAAAATGAATTTAGTTCGGAAGGTAAGATATGAATCATTTTAGAAAATCTCATTCCCAAAAAATACAATAAAATAAAGTCCCAAACCGAAGGCACAGAAATAATGCATCTTATCTATAAATACAAAAGATTTCCACTGACGTCACATTGCGGTTTGCGGTTTTGCAGCTGCAGTGGTGTGACTGTTGCTAATGAGTGATGAAATTTTCAAGTAACTGTCAAGTGTAGAGGTAGATAATGTTTTATTTTATTAATTTATTCACTTTATTTTCTGATTTGATTAACTTAATTTAATCTGTATGAGGCTTCTGTCATCCATCCTACACACATTTTTTGGCTTCGTGATAAGGCGGTTTATGCAGGCAGTGAAGTTTCGCACAGGGAGCTGCTTGGGAAAAGATAAGCGCTAAGACAATTCATTTTTAATGACAAGGATGAAAGAAACAGAGTGGGCGCAATCCCACAAAACTGCCCAAAATATGGAGCATACATCCTCTCTATGCCGTCTCAGAGACCACTGCTGCCTTAGATGACTGTCTGTCAGCTCAAAAATAAATTATGAAGCACATATCATGACTGTTAAACAGAATAAAACAGATATAGTGATTAAATAACTGCAGCCTTTTTCATTTAGTTAATGTACTCATTTAATTTAGTTGTTGATGTACTTTAATTTGATGCACTAAATTACCTACAACTACACTATAAAAATAGATAAAAATAGGTACTGTTACTATGAAGGAAATTTTCATATTGATTTTAACAGGTGTTTTTGTATTTTTGAATTATGCACTCATTGGCACTTTGCGTTGTGTTGTGTTTTTAATGTTTTTTCTCTTCTGCTCACCAAGGCTGCATTTATTTGATCCAAAGTACAGCAAAACAGTAAAATTTTGAAAAATGTTTACTATTTAAAATAACAGTTTTCTATTTGAATATATTTTAAAATGTAATTTATTCCTGTGATCAAAGTTGAATTTTCAGAATACTTTAGTCTTCAGTGTCACATGATCCTTCAGAAATCATTCTAATATGCTGATTTGCTGTTCAAAAATTTAAAATTATTATTATTATTATTATTTTTAAATCTATTTAAAAAAATTATTATTATCAATATTTTAAAAACATTTGAGTATTTTTTTCAGGATTCTTTAATAAAATATATATATATATATATATATATTGGGAAAGAAAATAAATCAATTAATACTTTTATTTAGCAAAAATGCTTTAAACTGATTTGCTGTTCAAGAATTTTAAATTAAATTTTATTTTATTTTTTAAATTTGTAATTTTTTTTTTTAATTCTTCTTATCATACAGGGTTTCTGCAGATATGAACAAGTGAAATTTAAGACTTTTTAAGACCTTTTTAATACCACCTTATATGAAATTTAAGAACGAAACCTGTAATGGAAATAGTTTTAATCAGGCGGTTTGTTCGGTCGGGCAGGTAAAAAAAAAAAAACATTTTAAAAGTATTTCGAAGGCTGGCGGTCAGCTAGCTCGACCTATATTTCTTATTATTATTGATAACATTATATACAGAAAAAGGACGTTTGACCTGTATTCTGCTACTGCGATTCTGAAGACGCAGTAACTTCCACAGAGGGAGAAAAAAATCTAGTTGTTAGCAACTGGCCTTAGCCAAGCCCTATATTCAGTTTCTTCAAGCTAAGTATCGCTAAACTTGCACTTCCCCATAGCTAAAAAGTTAAATCCATTTTACTTCTGCGGTACAATCCGAGAGAGACTCGCGCCAATAACAGAAAGCTGATTGGCTATTGCATGCTGGTCTCATTTGTAGTTTAAATACAGCAAATTATATTTGGAATTGTGAAATAAAGAACTACAACACCAAGGAAACAACAAAAAGAGAATTTAAATGAGCATTAGAGGTAGCGTTACATGGACATTGGAAAAATAAGACCTGTGTAAAATTATTTAAGACCTAGAACAGCGAATTTAAGACTTTTTAAGGCCTAAAATTTAGATTTTTAAATTTTAGACTTTTTAAGACCCCGCGGAAACCCTGTGAGTAATTATTTTCAGGATTCTTTAATAAATAGAAAGATCCAAAGATCAGCATTTACTGAAATAAAAAGCTTTTGTAATATTACCATATAATATTAATAATATTACAATATACCATTCAAAAGCTTGGAGTCAGTATATAGAAATGAAAGAAATGATAGAAACTAATACTTGTATTTAGCAAAAATGCTTTAAATTGATTAAAAATGATGATAAAGACATCATTCATAATGTTACAAAAGATTTCTATTTCAGATAAATGCTGTTCTTCTGAACTTTCTATTCATCAAAGAAACCTTTCAACATAATAATAAAAAAAAATTGAGCAGCAAATCAGAATATTAGCATGATTTCTGATAGTAATGTGACTGCTAAAAATTTAGCTTTGATCACAGGAATAAATTACATTTTAGAATATATTCAAATAGAAAAAATATTTCAAATTTTACAGTTTTTGCTGTACTTTGGATGAAAGAAATGCAGGCTTGGTAAGCAGAAGAGACTTCTTTAAAAAGACTAAAAATCTTTCTGTTCAAAAGCTTTTGACTGTTAGTGTATATTCAATTTATGGTTGAATGGTTGCCTAATTTTACTTACAGCATGGCAAAGTTTTTTTTTTCAAAACATTTGAGACAAAGAAAAGCAGCTGTGCTATTTGACCCCATGCATAGAGAGCTATGCATACTGCTGCTTTTCACTTTCATTGTATGCAAACGAGCAACTTGAGGTAAATCTCTAATTGTGTTCCATGAAACAAAGTTATAAAGGCTTGGAGTGACATGCGGGAGAGCAACTGACTGATACAAAAGAGTTTCTCCGGAAGCAAAGAGCAGAATGCTTCCAACTTACCGAGCTTGCCGCACAGGAAACGCACTCTGTAGTTGTGGCAAATCCCATCCACCTGCTCTTTGTTGAGGCATACAAAGCCATAGTTTCTGTCAAACTTGGAGAAGACTTCTCCTGTCATGTTGGCAGGGATGCCGTCAAGAGTTTCAGCCTGAAGGCAAAGGAAGACATTTTTAAATACAGTGAAACAGTCATCCTCGCACATACACTTCCGTTCAAAAGTTTGGGTCAGTATGATTTTTTATATATATATATATATATATATATATATATATATATATATATATATATATTTTTTTTTTTTTTTTTTTTTATTCAGCAGGAATGCATTGAACTGATCAAAAGTGACAGTAAATATGTTACTTTGTTCATTAAAAATCCTGAAATAATTACAGTTTCCATAAAAATAGCAAAAAGCACAACTGTTTTCAAGACTGATTTCTGAAAGAGATGTTTCAAAATGATTTTTGAATGATTATATGACACTGACTGAAGACTGGGGTAATGATGCTGAAAATTCACCTTTGATCACAGGAATAAATTACATTTTAAAATATATTCCAATAGAAAATGGTTATTTTGATTTGTAATAATTTTTCACAATATTACCGTTTTTCCTGTATTTTTAATCAAATGAATGCGGTCTTGGAGAGCAAAAGAGACGTCTTTTAAAAACATTAAAAAGTTAAAATGCCACTATTAGCACTTTTTTTATGTGAGAGTTGGATGATTTAACTAATTTATTTATTTTTTACACATTTAAATCAATAAACTCTTATTATTAGTCACGGTTTCTGCTGTGCTGTACATTGTACTGTACATGGTTTAAAGTCTGATTACACTTACAATAAAAAACATGCTATTTTTTTCATTGATACTGACCACCATAACATAACAGGCCATAAAATAATATGTAAAAATGTAGTATGTGAAACTGTGTGAAGTACAGAACTGTCACTTAGTGTTACACTTAGGGAAAAAAGCTAAAAGGTACATCTTTGTACCTTGTTTACTCCTTAAAGGTACATTTTAGTACCTCAAAGGTGCATATTAGTACTTTACAGGATTAGTTCACTCCTGAATTAAAATTTCCTGTTAATTTACTCACCCCTATATCATCCAAGATGTTTATGTCTTCCTTTCTTCAGTCGAAAATAAATTTTTGAGGTTTTGAGAAAAACATTCCAGGATTTTTGTCCATATAGTGGATTTAAATGGGGATAAATGGGTTGAAGGACCAAACTGCGATTTCAATGCAGCTTCAAAGGGCTCTACATAATCCCAGTCGAGGAATAAGGGTCTTATCTAGCGAAACAATCGGTCATTTTCTACAAAAAAATACAAATGTATAAAGTTTTTAACCACAAATGCTCATCTTGCACTAACTCTGCATCCACGACTTAACTTTACTTTCACATTACGAAATCACATGGTCACACCATGTGGTTAGTTCTTCGGTTCAAAAAGTTGGGCAGGGCGAAAAACGCCATCTCATTTTCTTCTCTAACTTCAAATGATGTTTGACTTTCTTTGCACGTTTGACCTTTCCAATGTGATTACACAATGCATGAAGAATCTGTGGTTAAAAAGTATATAAATTTGTGTTTTTTTTAGAAAATGGCTCATCGTTTCACTAGATAATACCCTTATTCCTTAACTGGGTTTGTGTAGAGCCCTTTGAAGCTGCATTGAAACTGCAATCAACATGTTGATTCACATTTAAGTCAACTATATGGAGAAAAATCCTTGAATGTTTTCCTCAAAAAACCTTAATTTCCTTTTCAACTGAAGAAAGAAAGATATGAACATCTTGGATGGCATTCTGGAGTAAACTAATTTAATAAAAGTCAAAAAATAGGTGCCGCACTAGTGAGAGTTTTACATATGCGTTGACATATGTTTACCTCAATATCAAGGGGGTTACTGCACAAACGTTCTGGAAAAGCTTTATGGAGGTCAGTTAGTTTTTCCCAGTCACCTGACCCCCGCTCGTCATCGCGGTCGAACCATTCAGTCCACTCAGCCTCTAAAAAAAAAAAAAAAACACACAAACAGACACACCGATTAAAGCGTTGCCACCCCTCCAGTGCTGCCCGACAGACAGGCTCTGTGTAGATATTAGTCTCATTTACATCTTTAATCTTCCTGTTTTGCAATTCTGCCTGTCAAAGCCTATTTATGCAGAGATAATTGCAGTTCGCCCTCCCTGTTTTGCTGTCTGCATTGCCAGACCTACAGGGAATTCAGCCTACTTTTGTTGCATTGCATTCAAATCAAACCAAACGTAATAAAAAGACAACTCTGCCATGCAATCGAAAAGACGTTCCTCCTTCGCTCTCTGCTATGATCAGGGCAGAAATCTCAAGTGTTCATGCTGTTTGGGGGATACTTGAAAATGATTAGGAGGTACGATAAATTATAAAGAGCCCTTCAATATAAAAGAGCTCTTAGAATCTACTCCAGGGGTGTGGTGGAAAATTCGCCGTGTATATGAACATGTGAAAAGTGAATTGGTGTCATATTGTACTGTGTGCTGTATATTAATTGACCCACTACTTGCAAAATCACTCTCATGCTTAGGGTTGCACTGTACTGTTGCTTGGCTTTTAGGTCATGCCTGCAAGCTTTAAGGCAATCTATTCCTGAAAGCTGACAATACAGCAATACAAAAATGTAGTATATGACACACTACTTATATCAAGAGTGATACTGCAAAATTTGTTACCTATAAGGCCATTTATAATTTTAACATACTGTATATACATTCATGAAAACTCTTTGAATTTGAAGATTAGGGTAAATTTAAATTATTTTGTCTTCTGGAAAACATGTAAGTATCTTCTGTGCACACTGAAGGGCAGTACTAAATGAAAAAATATGATATTTAGGCATAGAATCTCCATTCTGTTCGAAAGTTTTCAACCCCCAGCTTTTAATGCATTGTTTTTCCTTCTGGATCAGCAAGTGTTTGAACCTTCTGTAATAGTTGCATATGAGTCCCTCAGTTGTCCTCAGTGTGAAAAGATGGATCTCAAAATCATGCAGTCATTGCTGGAAAGAGTTCAAATTCACAAAAATGCTGGAATACCCAAGAATTTTTTGAAGAACAGCAGGCAGTTTAACTGTTTAGGACAAGCAAGGGACTCATGAACAACTATCACTAAACAAAAAACACAGATGGATCATTCAGGTAACAACACAATATTAAGAATCAAGGGGGTGTAAACTTTTGAACAGCGTCATCTTTATAAATGTAATTATTAAGGCCTCTAGTTATTTCCTTTTAAATTAACAGCAGAGTTTATAGTGAATTTCAAATAATTACACAGAAATGGCAACACTTTGAAGCGAATGTAACATTTTTAAGTAAAAAAAGAACAGAAATTTCTATTTTTCTTGTATTTTCTTGTAAAACATACTCCAAAAATATTTTTTACAGTCTGTCGACTTCCTGTTTCAAAAGGAAATACTTACATCCAAAAGGAAAGACTATTTTTCAAAATGAGAGAATTCAAGTTTATAAAAAAATTAAATACCCAGTTAAAAAATAATTTGACAACCATGGCTGGTCTGTGTAGGCATATTTGTTATTAATACCGGAAGCTGGGCCAAAGGGTTTGTTTTCAAAATTGATAATATTAATAATAAGAAGAAATGTTCTTGAGGAGCAAATCAACATGTTAGAATGATTTCTAAAGGATCATGTAACACTGAAGACCTTAGTAATGATGCTGAAAATTCAGCTTTGTATCACAGAAATAAATTAAATTTTAAAATATGTTCAAATACAAAATAGCTATTTTAAATGTAATAATATTTTACAATATTTCTGCATTTTCTGTATTTTCGACCAGATAAACACAGCCTTGGTGAGCATAAGAAACTCTTTGGTATAGTTCGGTATATCCAATAAAAGTCAACTTTTTGGAGTCTAACATCATATCAATGATCTCCAAGCTAAAAGCATTTCTGGGCCCAAACTTGTTCCTGGAATTCCATAATAAATTTCACCCACTTTTCCCCATCTGTGTGCCGTAATCATATGGCAGGACTTTAATTCTACATCTAAATGAGTTCATTCTCTGCCCATAATAGGATCTCCCACACTTGTTAACTAAATTATCACTTTGGTGATGAACAAACAGATGGCATCTTCAGAATGGGGATGTTCTGTGCTACTGTGCGATCGAGACGCTGGTTGAGGATGTGAGGATGTACAGGTGTAAGTGGTGGGCTGGGTAATTAAGCTGCAGGGACTCGGGGGCGGACAGACAGACGCTACGTGGAAATTAGTTAACAGAGCTGAAGATTGTGGGATATTGGGAGAGATTCTTGAGGAGGTCGCAAAATGAACCAAATATAGCATGTTGGATCACTGATTAACATCATTTACACATCATATGAGCGAAGACTCTTCAAAATTAATTTTAGGGTTATTTAATCTGCTCGCACTTTCTTTTTTTGAATAACTGAATGCTGTACAGCTTACTTAAGATATTTGTAATTAATTAAGATTTGCAAGTTGTCTCTTCCATATAATCGGAATTTTCAGTGTCACATGATCCTTCAGAAATCATTCTAATATGCTTATTTGCTGCTTAATAAACATTTCTGATTATTATCAATGTTGAAAACAGTTCTGCTGCTCCATTTTGGTGGAAACAATGATACATTGATTTTCAGGATTCTTTAATAAATAGAATGTTCAGAATTGATTTGAAATTGTAATCTTTTGTAACATTCTAAAAGTCTTAACTGTGACTTTTCATCAATTGAATGTATCCTTGTTAAATAAAAGTAACAATTTCCTTAAAATAATAGTGTATATATGTGTTTTAAACATTAAATCTGCAATATTATAATTGGCTATGTTGTTCGGTGCAAAAAAATAAAAAAAGCTTTTCTTACTTAGATTTTTTGTCTGTTTTCCAGCCAAAATATCTAAAAATAAAGAAGGACTTTCTAGACAAGTAAAATTGTCTTTATTTTGCTTGTACTAAGCAAAAACGTCTAGGTTACGTATGTAACCCCTGTTCCCTGAGGACAGGGAACGAGACGCTGCGTCCTGGTGGACACTTTGGGAACTGCCTTCAGCATGACCGGTTCTGAAACAAGCTATAGAACAACGACAGTGAACTTGACACTGTCCGGCGCCAGCCTATGACATCATCAACAGGCGCCTGCTAGTATAAAAGCAGATGCCTGAGAGCACAACACCATCTTTTTGTCTGACGGAGGTCTGTGCAGGGCCCGAGGCATGGCAACGAGACGCAGCGTCTCGTTCCCTGTCCTCAGGGAACAGGGGTTACATACGTAACCTAGACGTTCCCTTCCGGAGGGAACTCTACGCTGCGTCCTGGTGGACACTTTGGGAACGTTTATACCAACACCGCCATGCCGAGGGATAGGTGATCAAACTGACTGAATGAGGAGTCAAGAAGGAAAATCACCCCTGCTTCAGCGAGAGTCGCTGGGGCCCAGTGACCTGCCACGGCTAGCTCGGCTACCTGTGCACGCAACTCTCAAGCGTGGAGGCCTAGAGGAAGCCTACTACACTTTAGCTCTCTAAGTGAAGGAGCTCATAAACGCCCTGACCATAAGGGGCGGAGTTTAGGGAATGGAGGTCTCAGCAGAGCGAATGTCTGCTCTAGGGACCTGACAACATTCAGTGCTAACAGGTATAGGTGGCTATACTCGACACTGGGGGTATTCAGTGAGGCTGAATAGCCTGTGCAACCAGAACTACCCGAGTGGAGCGTATGCTCAGAGGGAATCTACAAAGTGGAGGTCTCATGACCTAACTACACTTGACACTGACAAAGGTCTGTGAGGCTGAATAGCCTGTGCAGCAGGCCTGTCTAAGTGGAGATTTCTGAGGAGTGGAGGCTTCGCCGAAAGGAAGCCTGGCAACACTCTGTGCCTTCCAGAGTGCAACTCTAAGAATGGAGGTGCCGCGGCACCTCTACACTCAAAACCTGGGGGTAGTCAGTGAGGCTGAGTAGCCTGTGCAGCAAAACTACCTACAGGGAGTTCAGAGGAGTGACTGCTTCAAAGGAAGCCAGGAAAGCACTCTGTGTCTTGCAAAGGAAAACTCTAAAAGTGGGGGTCTCGTGACCCACTTCACTTCAACACTGAGGGTAGTCAGTGAGGCTGAATAGCCTGTACAGCAGAACTACCTGAGTGGAGTTTCTGCAAAGTGGCGGCTTTGGTAAAAAGAAGAAGCCTGGTACCACTCTGCACCCAGCAGAGGACAACTCTAAGGATGGAGGTCCGTGACCTATCTACACCCAATACTAGAGGTGGTCCGTGAGGCTGAATAGCCTGTGCAGTCGGACCGCCTATTTCTAGTGAGTCTCTGGAGGCAACGAAGGACTCAGGCTGGCAATGTTCTGCGAGCAGCAGAAGGACTCTAAGAGTGGAGGTCCCAAGACCTGCTACACTTCAACACTGCAGGTGTTCATCGAGGCTGAATAGCCCATGCGACAGTACTACCTGAGCGGAGTCTGGAGAGTGGAGGCTTTCAAGGAGGGAGCCTAGCACACCTCCGTGCTTAGCAAAGAAGAACTCTGAGAGTGGAGGTCTTATGACCTATCTACACTCTAATCCTGAAGGTCATCCGCGAGGCTGACTAGCCTGTGCGACAGAATTACCTTCGTTATGGAGCTCTTCTGGAGAGTGGAGGCCTGAAAGGCGTCGACACTCAATCCTGCTAGCAGTGCTATCTGGATTGGAGTTGGGAAACTAAAAGGTTTTTGAAGAACCAACTCAGAAGATGGACACGGAGGAATGCCCTGCGTGGTCCATACCGTATAGGATTTCAGAAAGGAACCTGCCTTTATGGGAGGAACCTTACCATAAATATGGATTTTAGTGAAGTGCCTAAGTAGTGCACTTACCACTTACGTGGATTTTAGCGAGTGCTCAAAAGACTAGCGTGAGCAAACACCACAAATGTGGTTTTGAATAGGTGTCCTGAGCATAGCGAGGATCACCAGATTTGCAGTCTCTAGGCGATAGCAGAGCCTGAAAGCGGAGCTTCTGGAGAGGGGAGGCTTCAGCAGAAAGACTCTCTAAAACGAGAGGAGGCCTACGACGCTCTCCCTAGGGAAACTCTTCAGAGTGGAGGCCTCAGGAAACGCTCTAGGCGAGGGGAGGCCTGACTACACTCGACGCTCAAGAAAAGGCAGATACTCACAGTCAGGGCCAATAATGAAAAATTCTCATTTATCATCTAGCTCTGTGTAGTGGAGGCTCCGAGACTACATCTCCAAGGAGAGAAGCCTACAACACTAGTTTTTGGTGAGTGGAAGACTGCACTTCCCCCAAAAAATAGTCAGCGAGGCACTCATGGGCCTGCTAGCTGCTATAACTGTGAGAGTGAAGGTCTCAGTACTGTTGGCTGTGACAGAGGGGAGACCTATTACACTGTGCTTATCAAAGGAGTTGAAAAAACTTAAAGGTTTTGGAACCAACTCGAAGAATGGGCACGGAGGATTATCCTGCGTGGTCCAACCCGTGAGGGATTTGAAGAAGGATCCTGCCTTTACGGGAGGGATCCTCACCATAAATATGGATTTTAGTAAAGTGCCTATTTTTGTAGTGCACTTACCACTCGTGTGGATTTTAGGGAATGCTCAAAACCATTGTGTGAGCAGACACCACTAACGTGGTTTTGAGAAGGTGCTCTAAGCATTTCGCGAGGAAAACACCTGTATTATTCCCGGGCGATAGCAAAACCCGGAAGCGGAGCTTTCAGTGAGGGAGGCTTTAATGGTTACAAGCTCTCTCGAGCGTAACAAGCCTGACGACGTTCAACTGAGGAAGCTCTATCGAGTGGAGGCCTTGGTATACACATCCTCTCAAGGAAGGGAGGCCTTACTACACTCAACGCTTGTAGTGACAGGTCCATGAAAAAGAATTCACAAGCTGCCTTAACCTTGTGTTTTCCCGGCCTGTATTTCTGGGAAGTGGAGGCTTAACAGAAACACCTCACATAGAGGGAGCCTAGCAACACTCGACCCAGTAAAAAGCTCTCATGAATGGAGGTCTAAGAATGACCTGGCTACATTCAGCGCTAAGAAGTATTATCTTTATATATCTCTCTTTACAGAGGACTTCACAGAGAGGAGGCCTCCTAGGCCTGCTACACTCAATTCTGGCACATTGCCAGAAGGTAATTTAGCGAGGCCCAGAATGGGGCCTGACAGCCAAATATATAAGATTTCTACTTCAAAGCGGGGCTTTTTTTTTTTTTTTTTTTACATATTCTCGCATGTATATGTATGTTGGATCATGTCTATACCAAGCCCACTCTAGCGGAGGTTTCAAAACCTGACAACGCTTAACCCACGAGGGGATTTCTACGAGTGGAGGTCTTACACACTGTTTTCTTTTATGAAACGAGGGGAGACCTGGCTACACTCGGCACTTGGTGGCAGTAGAACTCAAGAGGAGCTCGAAAACTGCAATAGCAATCACCCAAGCGGAGCTGGTAGACAAAAGAAAACATACACTACACGCTTGAATATTTATTAAAGTGTCTTTACTGTTCACGTACCGGGCCAACAGATTGAGCCTCAATCTCATCTTTGGCCCAGCCCCAGAGTCTTTGGTGAGGGGAAAAAGGAGGGGCAGGTAGCCCCACACTGGCGACCTGGCCTCGTCTCTGGCCCTTGGACCAGGACGGGCCTGGTTTCCCCCCGGTGTTCAGGTGGAGGCGTGGACCGGCGAGGGATGCAAAGCCCCGGGGCTCGGTCCAGATCTTCCAGCAGATCAGCCTGGTACGCCTCTGCAACACTACCATCGTGTGCAGAGGAGCACCGGCCTGACCCACTGCCGCATATGTGCCTTTGGAGCCTTCAGGGTCGATGTCCCTCGCTCTGAGAGATAGTTCGCAAACATCTGCTCAGTGAGAGGCATCGTCACATATCCGCGCCCATGCATTCCCTCGACATCAGCATGATTCACATGCTGATGCCTGTGAATGCGGGCTGAATATGGCCTGTCCCATTCCCTCTCGATCTCTTATGCAGATCAGGAAGGAATGGGAGGCTCACAGGAGTTGGCTTTGTCATGGCCAGGAAAGAAGCCGCTCGTCTAGTCTGCCTAGGGCGGCCTTTTCCCTGGCGGGCTTCCACAGAAGGGGTAGCCGCGCGGTCCATAACAGACATCAACTCTTCATATGCGGGGCAAGGAGGCTGCATGGGCTCAAAAAGAGCTCATCTTGTTCCATTTCAACCTCCTGCTCGCCCTGGCTTGAAGCCAAAAGAGCACTCGCTGCAGGACCGGAGGATGTGAGAGACAACACAGCCTCCGCTAGCAGCGCATTCTCGTCTCCGGCTGACGTGCGCGAGAGATTAAACGCTCTCTCAAGCTCGTCAGCCAGCTCCACCTGTGATCCCCGCGATCTCAGCCGCCGGGCAGCCTCAGCCGCCGCGGGACCCGAGCCGCATGGGGCGGATGGATGTCCCAATTCCCTCGAGAAAAGAGACGGACGAGAACGGAGTTTCTTCAAAGTGAAACTCTCACAATGAACGCGCTCCGCTCTTTCTAGAGCAGAGCGCGCGTGCTCTTACACCTAAACACACCAAACAGAGGTTGTGTGCATCATCAGGTGTCAGATTACTCTGACACGGATCCGCACACTTCCTAAACAGTTTTACTCTAGGCATCGCTGTACTCACTCGTTTAGAACAGAGGAATCTGAAGACAAAAAGATGGTGTTGTGCTCTCAGGCATCTGCTTTTATACTAGCAGGCGCCTGTTGATGATGTCATAGGCTGGCGCCGGACAGTGTCAAGTTCACTGTCGTTGTTCTATAGCTTGTTTCAGAACCGGTCATGCTGAAGGCAGTTCCCAAAGTGTCCACCAGGACGCAGCGTAGAGTTCCCTCCGGAAGGGAACTCACTTTTTTTTTTTTTCTGAAAACAAGACAATAATTTGTACTCGTCTAGAAAATCTTCTTGATTTAAAATGTTTAGATATTTTG
>NC_133363.1:58992196-59010566 GCF_049309525.1 Garra rufa
GTCTAAAAGCAACTTCGGTTTGTCAAATTACAGTAAAGCTACTTTACTGAGCGAAGTTGAAAGGAGCAGAAATGCGCTACATTTACAGGCCTGTAAAGATATGGATAGTGCTGTTGGGTTTTGGCTTAAAGCTAAGTTTGAGTTTGCTGGACTAGAATGAAACAGTGGAAAAAAGTCTCAAAGGGCTTCTGTGGGTTTGGCAAACTAAATCCAAGAGCCTTCTTCTGTAACAAGACTCTTAGTCATGCGGTCTCTTTCTTTCGGACGGATTAAAATGGGACTGACAGGATGTCGGTACATTTCGGATGGCCACATGCTAGCTAATCTCCAATACTGTACATCAGGCAGTGTCACAATTCAGCCTGTAAAATGACAGCAGATAATAGAGGGATGACAGACAGAAGGGGCAATTAATAAAAGTCGGGGAGAGAAATTATGCAATCAGTGCTATAGAACATGATGTTACGTTAATATGTCAGAAACTCAAGGATTTGAAAGTTCACCTGTACTTCATGCTTTCAAGGAAGAATAAACTCTTGTTTTTTAAAGATGAAAAAAAGAAATTCCTTTTTATATGACTCCTTTGGACTGCTTAATTTTAGATTTTATTTTGTAACATTATTTTAAGTGTTCTTTACAAACTATTGCATTATATCACCCCCATTTTAGATTTTATCCATATTTTTTATTTTATTTTATTCAAAGCATACTTTATGCTTTCACTGTTGTAATTTAAAGATATAGTGTGTTTAATATTTTATTTATATTTTTTATTTAATTTTTGTATATTTTTACTTACTTTTAAACATTTTTATTTCATATTTGAATAGTTAATTTTAAATAGCTAATTTTACTGTATTTTTATTTTTATTTTTTATGCAAGAAGTCATGCCACTGAAAGACTATATGAATCATCCAAAACAAACATATTTTATTCACATTTTATATATATATATATATATATATATATATATATATATATATTGAAAGAATATATATTCTCTATATATATATATATAGAAACATATTTTATTCACATTATATATATATATATATATTGAAAGCACACTTTATGCTTTTAAAGCACAATGAGCTACGGTAGTTCAAAGATACTCTTTAATCTTATATTTTATTCATATTTGTTATTTTATAAGCATACTTTATGCTTGTAGAATATTGTAGTTTAAAGATATATTTTGTTTCATATTTTATTTATATCTTTAAATTTTATTTTACATTTTTTATTTTGTAATGCTTTTATTTTATATTTGTTGATTTTAATTATTTTATCATGGTAATTTTACTTTATTATTATTCCAATGTATTTTATTTTATGCATGTATACTCTTTCAAAGCATAGTTTAAAGAAACTCTTTAATTTTATATTTTGTTCATTTTTTTAAGATTAACTATTATAGTTTAAAGATACATTTTGTTTAATATTTTATTAATAGTTTTAAATTTCCTTTCATGTTTCTATTTTATTTAAAAAAAAACTTTATCATATTTGAATATTTTAATTGATTATTTAATAATGTTAATTTGACTTTATTTTATATTCAAATTTATTATTGTACTTTGTACATTTATTTTATTTTATTCAAAAAGTCATGCCATTGAAACGCTGTATGAATCATGCAAAGAAAATCTTTAATTTTATATTTTATTCATTTTTTATTTTATTTTATAAGCATACTTTATTATTTCAAAGCAAATTTAAACTATTATAGTTTAAAGATACATTTTGTTTTATATCTTATTTATAGTTTTAAATTTAATTTCATATTTCTATTATGCAAAAAGTAATTCCATTGAAACACCATATGAATCATGCAAAACATATTTTATTTATATTTTATATTTTCTTTCATTAAAAGCATACTTTATGATTTCAAGTACAAGAAGCTACTGTACTTAAATATACATTTTATTTAATATTTTATTTTAATTTCATGTTATATTAGTATGACATGTTTTATTTCAGATTTAATTTATTATTTAATATATATTTCATTTGCTGCAAAAACTGCTGCATCAGAGTATGAGAGACAGATACTCACCAGCCTGAGCGATGTGAAGAACAGCTACTACAATAAAAGCAACACAGATCTTCATTTTCAGCACTGTTTTGATCTGATTTGGTCCAGAGTTAAAAGGCACCTCACCTGCAACACAAAACACAAAAATCACACAATTACTTCATTTACAGTACATCTAAAACTGAAGCATGTCGTTTTTATGCCACCAAATGTAATGGCATAATTGCAAAAATAATTATAGTTCTGCCACAGGTCAGCCAAACAGATGTTCGGAGTGCATTTTTCACATTTTCAAGGCACCTACAAAGGCCTCACGTATAGCTATCCTAGAGTTGTAATCTGAGTATTCCATTGAGCCATTGAGTCACCTAAGCATTTTCAATTCATTCTGTGCACGTATGACACTATGACCAAACATGTCATTGAGCGTGTGCGGCGTTGCCATAGAAACCGGCCAGCGATTTTGTCAGTTTGCCAGAATTTGAATACGTCGGACCCCAGTTTTGCATTCCTTTGAAACTTGCTAGATCTGAAGGTTACGTGGTTATCTTCAAAGAGATTACAAGAGCACCAGCAATACGACTAGAACCTCCATAAAGGATCAAAGGCTCCGAGGGGCCGAGGGCTCAGGTACTGCCTCGCTAATAACGGTGTGCTTGTTTAAATGCAGTTATATAAAAAGTGACATAACCGATATGGACATACACGGGATGCTGTATCCTGGTTTCGCCATTGCAGACTCCAGCTATGCTTGACAGACCAATTATACGGCGAGGAAAGAGACCCGACAATGCTTCCTTTGACTAACCCCTGTGATTTGAAAAGGTAAATGTTTTCTTGCACATAAAAGCTGCTTCGAGGCATGCAGATTCAGCTTAAATGAGCTGTTTTCGTTGATATTCTCCATTGGTATTATCAAGTCGTGATGTTTATTAGCACTGCCAATCTGCCCGAGGCTTGATGGCTTCCTTGTCCCAAAGTAGCGGTTGCATCATGACCTGTCCGACGTGTCAAGCTCGCGCTGTTATGCATCTGCGAATCTGTTGCCGTCTTTGTTATATATTGAGGGATAATGGTCTGCAACTGCCAACTTCTCATCATATTGGCACCGCAATCCTTTCCCATATGGGTCTGTGCAAAGCATTGTGGGAACATTGCAAAGACTGTTTGTCTGGTTTGTTCAAAATGCAATGCAAGCGACAATATGTTACAGCTGCGCAAGAGTGAATAAACCAGCAAGATGACAATCAATTTGACTTGATAACCAGCCAAATATTTCATTTACTGACTCTCATGTCATATGAGGGGGGAACGAATGAACAAACAAAGATTTCAGTTTCAGCCTGTTCCTCACACAAAGCTATCGTGTGACTATATGGGATATTTTAATGCTGCTTTTATGGCACTTTTCATCCTTTTTATTTTGAGCTTGATGGACCATCATCCCATTGTACAGGAAAAGAACAGTCTAGACACTTTGTTCCTTTTGTGTTGGGCTGAAAAGTAAAAAGCATATGTGTTTTTACAACAAGGGTGAGCGTTCATTTTTGGTTGCGCTATCTCTTTAAGATTAGATAACGCAGCAGGAAATACATTGTGGCTCACAGCAATGCCTCGCAATAATGGTGAAAATGAAAACACAAGTCTGTGCTGGATGGAGTATGAATTTATTTGAGTCTTCAGTGATGGTCATTCTGCTATCAGATGTCGACCTGGTGCAACAGGTGCCACGTCGGCGGGTCAAACATACGGCTTTTCCTTTTAAGAGCCAATGAGGGATGCTTCACATGAGACCTGCAAGAGAATAAGAAGGTATTAGGAATGAAACACAAATAAAAATATAGCAATTACGGGGCCAAGCACTAGGCAAGCAAGACAGCAAGCATCAAAGCAATAAGTAACTGAAGCCATGTTAAGATGATTGTAGTCAAAAATGTGTGAAAAAAGAACAACCACTAGTAATATGGTTTAATTGGTTATCACTTTTGACCAATAGGTGGTGTTGTTATCAAATCAGTGTGGTGTGTTCAGTGTGGGGTGACAATGACAAACAAAGTTTGGTGTTAATATGTCAAAGCTTTGCAGAGATAAAGCCTCAGAGTCATTTTGGCATCATGTGTCAAATTAGTTACATTACTATTCAAAAACGGTTTCGTCTATTGACACAAAATCCATAACTTTGTGTCAGGACAGTCTCAAGATGATCTGACTGGATTTTGGTAAAAATCGGACCAACGGTCGTGCATGGAGAAGTTAAAAAAGGTAGGTTTTCAGTGTGAGGTGAAAATGGCGCATACAAAGTTTGGTGTCAATATGTCAAAGCAGCCTCAGATGCAGTTTGGCATCTTTTCAGCAAATTTGTTGATGCGTTAAACAAAAACCACTTTGTATTTCATCACGAAATCAAAACACGAAAACGTTTTGTCAGCATGGTCTGAGTCAAATTTGGTGAAAATTGGACCAACAGTCTAGGAGGACTTTGAAAAAGTAGGTTTTCAACATTAATCAAAATGGTGGACAGGAAGTTTGGCCAATTTTGGCAAAATAGGTATTGATGTTCTTGGCATCACCCAAGGAATATATTGCAATCACTTTCATTACAATAGACCAATTTGATTAAATGTTATTAGCATTTTTTTTTTTTTACATTTTTTTTATAACTTTTGGCCACAAGGTGGCACTACCCTTAAGCTTTTTGAGTACTGTCAGGGCATGGTGCCGAAGACACATACCAAGTTTTGTAATGATACGCCAATGCGTTCATAAATATAGCATTTTCAATTCAACTCATATCCATTTTTGTGTGCTATTCGCCGAATTTGTTCATGCGTTATTCGATAACGGTTCCTCTAATCAACTTGAATTCCTTAACATGGTCTAAAGATGATCTGAGCCAATTTTGGTTAAAAAAAAAATCCGACAAACCTTCTAGGACGAGTTAAAAAAGTAGATTTTATTTAGGTTATTAATTTAGCCAGGGTGCATTAAACAAAAATGACACTAAAGACATTTATAATGTTACAAATATATATATTTTTAAATAAATGCTGCTTTTTATGAAGCAGCACAACTGTTTTCAACATGATAATAATCAGAAATGTTTCTTTTTCAGCATATAAGAATATTAGAATGATTTCTGAAGAATCATGTGACACCGAAGACTGGAGTAATGATGCTGAAAATTCAGCTTTGCATCGCAGAAATAAATTATATTTTAAAATATATCCAAATAGAAAACAGTTATTTTGAATAGTAATAATATTTCACAATTTCAAGGTTTTTCCTGTATGTTTAATCACTACAATGCAGCATAAGAGACTTCTTTCAAAACTCTTACTAACCCCAGACTTACACACCACCCATAACATGTGAATGACTTCATATATTGCTTACACTGTTTAAAAAACATCTGACTTGGCATTTTAGAGTTTGTAAATCCTTGTCACGCTGCGCAAACTGCCATTTCAAAATCACATTTAGATATGCAGCACACCGAGGGAAATACATTTTCCTGGTAAATAGAAGTTGTGTCGGAGTTTGACTTCTTCACAAACAAAAATAGCACCACCCTCTCTTTCCGTGCAGTTAAGTGTAAAAGTCAGCAGACAGCAGACTGCTCTCTTACTTTCAGCACACTGACTTTGTGGCTGGCGTGATGGAATTCGATGAAAATCGTCAGGAAAAAATCCCCTTATTGGGTTTTCTAATGCACGTCGATTCCCCTGAGCCCAATACCACCAGATCTACGAGGCTGACGCATGCTGAGGCATTCAAAGGTGACATGCATCTTTCATCACAGCTCTGCATGCATTTTTAACATAAATGTGCATTATTAACCACCGCAATTTCCTCTTCATTTAAGCACATTTTAATCTTCTGCCTATGTGTGTTAGCAGAGGACCGGCTGTCTGGATGCTGCATGCAATCACACACATCTATCTTTAGATTTAGCCAGCTGCCCCATAATGTAATGCAAGTGGAATGACCATCTGAAGATAATATTGCACAAATAGTTAGTGGCTTTGCTAAATCAAGCATCATGATTAGTGTTACTCATACCTATAATTAGTGATCTAACCAAACCACTTTAAGTATTTAGCTTTGCAATGCAAGTCTTCCATCAACATTTGTGCTACATACCGTGCATTTTTAGGTCATTTGTGAGATTTGCATAATGAGTTTGTTTCTCTATTAGAACAGAACTGGAGAAATTTTGCATTACAACACTTGCTCAACAATGGGTCCTCTGAAGTGAATGGGTGCCGTCAGAATGAGGCTCCAAACAGCTGATAAATACATCACAATAATCCACAAATAAGCCACACCACTCCAGTACCTCAATAAACATCTTGTGAAGCAAAAATCTGCATGTTTGTAAGAAACAAATCTATCATTAAGACATTTTTAACTTCAAACTTTCAGTTAAATACGAGTTCTCTGTCCATAATATTGTTTTCTCCAGTGAAAAAGTTATCTCGTCTGAATCAGGAGTGAAATATGCACAGATTAAGCACCACTTACAAATGTAAACAGTCCAAAACAGTTACATTTTGATAGACTTTTTCATTGGAGGAAACATTATTAAGAATTATGGAATATTTTAGCCTGAAAACATGCAGCTTTTCACTTCACAAGACGTTAACTGATGGACTGGACTGGTGTGATTACTTGTGGATGACTTTTTAACAGCTGTTTGAATTTCATTCTGACGGCACCCATTCACTGCAGTGGATCTATTGATGAGCAAGTGTTGTAATATGAAAATTCTCCAAATCTGTTCCAATGAATAAACATCCTCAGGCTATCCTAGATGTAGATGAGTTTGAGTAAAATGTCAACAAATTTTCATTTTTTGGGTGAACTATTCCTTTAAACATTTAGACTTGCTATTTGGATAAAAGCATCTTCCAAATGCATAAATGAAAAAGTAATTAGAAAATTGGATGCGATCTCAACTAGCAATGACCCACAAGACTCTAGCATCAAGGCGGTGAGTTTTGCACAACAAAGCTCGCCTCACATCTTCACCAGAAAGCGTACAAATTGAGTTTCTTTTCACGTTGCTCGGTTGCAGGCCGCTCTGCCCTCCCAGACTTCTTTACAAATCCCCAACACTGAGAAAGTCTATTCCAAAACATTACATCACCCTTGTGAAGACAAGCTTTGCTTCGATCCAGACCTCGCCTCCCGGATTTACCTCCCAATGCTATCTGCGTCTGAGTCAAATATCTCTTTCTGGGCTGTCTATCTTCTTACAGAGACTGTTGCCCTCCGTAGCCCTCACAGATAACACACTTCCACCCCTGTCCTTCATGTTGACCCCGTCCTATCAGCACAGAGCCAAAGAACTCGCACGCAACAAAGTCTGCCGTCTCAGTGGCGGGCAAGACGAAGCAAAAGCTCATTTCATGACATGAGTGGGTCGCAGTCATATATAGCTGGAAGTTCAATGAAGAAAAATGGTTTGTATTAGAGCTGTCAATCAATTCAAAATGATAATTATATGAATTACATCATATGAAGATTAATTAATCTAATTAAAAGTAATTAGTTGCATATATCAATGTGACAACAAGACAATACTGCAGACGAACAGACAAAAATGGCATTAGTTCCACGACACTGAATAATAGTTTAATTCCCGCCTATTTTCGTAATTTCCCGCCATTTCGCAATTGAAAATTAAAATTCTAATCAGCATATTAGAATGATTTCTGAAGGATCATGGCACTGAAGACTTTAGTAATGATGCTGAGAATTTAGCTTTGCATCACAGGAATAAATTACATGTTTAAAGAAATTCAAATAGAAAATATATTATATATATAGTTTCTATTGCAGTTGCAGTCATAATATAGCTAGAAGTCGATGAAGAAAAATGGTTTGTATTAGAGCTGTCAATCAATTCAAAATGATAATTGAATTAATTACATCATACATCATATTTTCCAAACAATGAGTATAATTCCCGCCTATTTTCCTAATTTCCTGCCAATTTTGCAATTTAACATTTAAATTCTAATCAGCATATTAGAATGATTTCTGAAGGATCATGCGACACTGAAGAATGGGGCAATGATGCTGAAAATGTAGCTTTGCATCACAGGGATAATTTACATTTTAAAATACATGCAAATAGAAAAAAGGTATTTGAAATTGTAATAATATTTCACAATATTACTGATTTTTTTTGATCAAATAAAGACATCTATGGTGAGCATAAAAGCATAGAATCTACACAACCCCTATATATATATATATATATATAATCTGCCTTGTTGTACATCACATGTCTAGACACTAACATGTGTAATGAGTTGTACTGATCAGGGAATGGAACGCACACAAGAGGATGGGAGGTTTTTCTTTTCCCTTTCATTACACTGAAATATGTTTCAAACATACTGGCTGACTTTTACGGGAGCAAACAGGATTGACCCAGAGCAGCAGTTAAAGGAAACTTTATGAGCTCGACAGGCCTCGGTGGCCCGGTTGCACACTGCGGATGAACCTCAGCAGAAACATCTGATCGGAAAACTCCTCATTTATTTAATTGCAACATTCGGTTTTATAATCTAAAGCATTTTTGAGTCCAGTCGCTGCGATGATGTAAGAAACATACACGCTGGAAACCTGAACCACAGGTTTTTAATATATAAACTCAATTACCATAGCCTATAAAAGTCCTGGGACCACTGACTACTGCGGAGCAGATTAAAAGCCACTTTCATCAGCCTGCTGGGTCAAACAGGCTCTCAGGCACATAAAAATGAGTCGCTTCTGGAATCTTCCAACGGCTGAGAAAGTTGCTGACGTGACAGCTTCAAAGAATAATTCACACAAAAAGTGGAATTTCTGTCATCATTTACTCGCCCTCATGTCACTCCAGACCAGTTTGATTTTCTCTGGGAGTTTAATAGAATGTTGAAGAGGCTGCTTTTGCACACAATGTCAGTGACCACAGGCTCTAAAATGAAAAAGATGAACTACACATGAACTAGAAATAGACTGAAATGGACCACATTTGCATATATTGAATATGCCACATGATGATGTGCATGTTTGACATAAAAGACATGACCTGAGGTGTTCTCACAATACCAATACCCGCAAATTTTTACGATTCTCAATTTTACAACAGCAAAATCAGTGAAGTATTTAATAACTAAATGATTTTACGATCCATCTTTTCACACTGAGGACAACTAAAATGCAACTATTACAGAAGGTGCAAATGCTCATTGATGCTCCAGATGGAAAAAAAAGATGCATGGAAACTTTTTGAATTTGAAGATCAAGGTAAATGTAACTTATTTTGTCTTCTGGGAAATGTAAGTATCTTTTGTATTTTCTGAAGGGCAGTACTAAATGAAAAAATATGATATTTAGGCAAAATAAGAAAAATTTACAGATCTTTATTTTGTTCAAAAGTTTTCACCCCCTGGCTTTTAATGCATTGTTTTTCCTTCTGGAGCATCAGTGAGCGTTTGAACCTTCTGTAATAATTGCATATGAGTCCCTCAGTTGTCCTCAGTGTGAAATGATGGATCTCAAAATCATACAGTCATTGTTGGAAAGGGTTCAAATACACAAAAATGATGAAAAAACCAAGGAATTTGTGGGACCTGAAGGATTTTTCTGAAGAACAGCAGGCAGTTTAACTGTTCAGGACAAACAAGGGACTCATAAACAACTATAACTAAACAAAAAACACAGCTGTGGATCATTCAGGTAACAACACAGTATTACAAATCAAGGGGATGTAAACTTTTGAAATTATTTGAAATTTTTATAAATTCAAGTATTATATCTTCTGTGGGCTATAGACATATTTTACGTGAAATATCTTATTCATGTCAGTACTAAATAAAAAATAACATGCATTTTGTATAATCACCCTTATTTTGGTAAAATAATTAACATGTTGCAGATTCTGAATGTGGGATGTAAACTTTTGACCTCAACTGTACATTTACTTTGAATGCAATATTAGCTGTATTAAATAAACACAAAAAACTAAATTTGCCAAAAAGTTTCAAACTGTCAAAATCAGACTTTTTAAAAGTCTTTATAAGTATTTAATTATTCTGTTTTTTATAGCAATGAAAAAGTCACAGGGTTTGATTCATGGAATGCATAAACTGATATAAAATGTTTACTATGAATGCAATATAAGTTGCATTATATAAACACATCAGCCAAATGCATACATGTTTTTTTTTAACTCTTTAATTATTTAAAAAAAATTTTTTTTTAATTTTATACATGCATAAATGTAAAAATTTCAAATGTACTTTTTTTAATTAAGTTATTTTTCATTTCGATAGCTAAACAGCAATGCAAAGTCATGGGTTTGATTCATGTAATGCATGAACTGATATAAAATTGCCAAATGCATGAATGCTCCTATTTCAAAAAGTTTTTATATTAATATTATTAATGCAAACTAAACAATAACAAACAAATAAATGCTAAATAATAAATGAAAACAATGGCATCTAGCTTTAAAGTAGTTTTCAATTAACTAAACATTGCTTCAAAAGAGACAAGTAGACCGTCAGCAATAAAATGAAGAACAAAGCAACAAATGACAAACAAAAGAACAAAGAGAGCAGCTGATGTGTTTCTGTATGCAGCTGCAGAGGCTGATTAAAGTTATCCAGATGAGAACGGTGAGCGATTCTTTCTTTTTTTCTCATCAGTTCTGCTGTTTGAATATTATTAATCACATTACATAAAGCAGAAGGTCTATTAAGCAGCATTTGCACCACAAGACCTGCTGCACAGATCAATTACGACGTATCAGATGTTTCAGCCTCCTTCAGTCTGTTTTCGCTCACTTCAGACTTGACATTAATACCTTGCCAAAATTTAGGCCCTTTGGTTTTGGTCAGTGGAGAAAAAACAGCATTAAGCTTCTTCATCCAGCAGCGTTTCCTGAGAGAAGACGAGCCGTACGTTGACTCGTAAGTGAGCTGGGCGAAAGGTACGACGGCCTCTAGAGTGATGAGCAGTGATGATTAATTCAATGAGAGCCGTGTGTGTGCTAACGGGGAGAGAACGGAAGACGGTGAAGGTTATAGCCGCTCTCCGGAGGCCAGGGGGAATCTGAGCCTTCAGAAAGAGCTGGTGTTGAAACAGCTATTTTTACAGCCGGCTCTCTCCAGGACTCTGTAATCCAGCTGAGAATGAGGCGCGCCGCTGTGCTGACGGAGGCGGACGGTGACAAGTACAAGAGAGTTTTTACTGCTAACGCAGCACTGCACCTCTGACCTGAACAGCCACTGAAGCTCGTGGAGGTCACAGACGGACTGAACACCTCGCTTTAGGAAAACCACATGAGGTGAAGGTCGCTCTTAAAGGCTTATTGAACCAGGTTGAGGTTTGCTGGACTGAAATGGTTTAGACGGTTGATCAACTATATCACGTTTATCTGGTAGATGGCGAAGCTGCTCAGAGTTTGTAGACCACTTTGGATCAGCTACTAAGTTAGCACTTCAACCACCCCCTGCTGAAAAAACCTGGGAAACCACCAGCTAAAACCAGCCTGGCCAGGCTGGGAGACCAGCTAAAACCAGCTACTTCCAGCTTAAACCAGCTAAGATCAGCCAACCAGCCTAGGCTGGTTTTAGCTGGTGGTTTCCCAGCCTGACCAGCTAAGACCAGCCTGGCCAGGCTGGAAAAGTGGCCAAAAGCCCTCTAAAACCAGCCCGCTGACCAGCTATGACCAACTAAAACCAGGCTGGTTTACCAGCTAAAACCAGCCAACCAACCTAGGCTGACTTTAGCTGTTTTTTTTTTTGTTTTTTTTCACCAGGGCCTTGAAGGTGAAATGTGTCATTTCTGCAAACTCTTTGCAAACAGTTGCATCTTTTTGCCACTACAGTCCGAAATTACACATTGGCGACTCTCTCCCTGCTGAAAAAAATAGCTCAAACCAGCCTAGACTGGTTGGCTGGTTTTAGGGTTTTAGATAGTCAACCAGGCTGGTTTTAGCTGGTCACAACTGGACAGCAGGCTGGTTTTAGAGGGGTTTTGGCCATTTTCCCAGCCTGGAAGACCAGCTACTTCCAGCTTAAACCAGCTAAGACCAGCCAACCAGCCTAGGCTGTTTTTAGCTGTTTTTTGTCAGTAGGGCTAACAACAAACAAGACCCTAAAATCCTTGATTTAATCATTTGTGTATCAAAAACTGGAAGTATTAAAAGTAATTTGTCAAATAAAAAAACTGAAATAAAAAAAATATATACATAAAATATATATAATAAATATTTTGCATCAAAATAAATTGATAAAAAAAACAGTAAAAAGAAAAAACGTGTTTTTTTCCAGATATGTTTCTCATTTACATTTATTTTGACTCTACAGTACTAAAATAACTAAAACTAAATAAACTAAAATCAATAAATAAAAATAATAAAAATGGTACAGAAATTAAAAATATTAAAAATTAAAAATGATAAAACCACATCAAAATGACTAAAATTTTAAATTAAAATTTAACTGAAAACATGAACTATAAAAATAAAAATATAAAAACTGTAATGATTACTAATACAGGTACTAAAGTACTAAAGTACTAAAGTAAAGCTACAAGTAATAATAAAAATAATAATGAATAATAAAATGTATAACTTTAATAATAAATAATACAGGTACTAATGTTACTAAAACTAAAGCTATGAATACAAATAAAAAAAATAATACAAATAAATTAAAGTTAAATAGAAATAAAAATGACAAAATCACATTACAAAATTACTAAAACCTAAACAAAAATAGAAATAAAAATAAAAATAAAAGCTAATTTAATGGTAATATTAAATCTAAATGTATAATTCAAAAAATGATAAAACCACAACAAAATTACTAAAAGCTTAAATAAAACTAAAGTGAAAACATGAAATATAAAAATAAAATATGAAAACTAATAATAAATACAACTGCTAAAGTTACTAAAACTAAAGCTATGAATAATAATAACAAAATAAAAAATTAATACAAATAAATTAAATAGTTAAGTTAAATAAAAATAAGAAAAATGACAAAAGCACATTACAAAATTACTAAAACTTAAAAAAATAAATTAATAAAAGCTAATTGAATAGTAATATTATTTCAAAATGTATTAAATAGAGAGAAGAGACTAGCAGAGAAGTTGTTTTGCTTAAACTGAAGGTTATTTCACACACTAAAATAATGCAAAATGCTGCATAGGGACGTAAATAAATTGATACATCAATTTAAATCATCAACCTGATGATTGAAATGAACTGTCCAAACAAACCAAATTCAATACAGTGAATCAGATTTCCCAAAGCTACACGTAAGAGGTAACAGACTTTATACGCAAGATGGGAAATTAACTTTTCCAGACACAGTGGCTGGTAAATGTCTAACTTTATTGGCCACTTAGATTTCTCACCAGCCTTTTTTATCATTTCATTTCAAATGGATAAAACAATTCACCTCACATTCCTTCTTTTATCCACTCGAAATTAAAATCAATTCCTACTTCCACATGCATGCATCATTTTTAAAACCCACCACAGTGCAAATAAAACTAAAATTACCAGCCGGTGCACAAAAAGCATCCCACTTTGATTATATGACAACACATTTGATTATCATCTAAAGCTGTGTGCACAGTGCTTAGTAGCAAACTTAGTAGCATCACTTTCAGTGACAAAAGTAACAAACTATGCTTAACCTAACAGCCTCCCACCGACTCACCTGCAGGATCATTGATATTGCTATAAAAATCCAATAAAAGCTGTTATTTTGGTATTTCTATGTATCAAAAATTCCGCTTTTTTAGATGTGGAAAAATTTGTCAGTTTGCACAAAAATATTACGCAGTATAGCTGTTTTGATAGTAAGAAATGTTTCTTGATTTCTGAAAGATGATGTGACACTGAAGTTCACTAAAATTCCGCTTTGGATCACAGGAATAAATTACATTTTTAAATATTTTTTACATAGAAAACAGTTCTTTATAATTGAAATAATATTTCACAATTTTACAGTTTTTACTGTATTTTTGGTCAAATAAATGTAGCATTGGTGAGCATATAAAACTTCTTTTAAAAAACATTTTTAGAAATTCTGAAATTTTTAAATGGTAGTATTATATTTATAATTTCTGAAAGATCATGCTACACTGAAGTTCACTGAAATTCAGCTTTGCATCAAAGGAATAAATTACATTTTAAAATATTTTCACATAGAAAACAGTTATTTAAAATTGTAATAATATTTCAGAATTTTACAGTTTTTACTGTATTTTTGGTCAAATAAATGCAGCCTTAGTGAGCAGAAGAAACGTCTTTTACAAAACATTTTTAAAAAATCCTGAAAAATTTGAATGGTAGTTTATTGTATTTATATTTATGATTTCTGAAAGATCATGTGACAGTGAAGTTCACTGAAATTCAGCTTTTCATCAAAGGAATAAATTACATTTTAAAATATTTTCACATAAAAAACAGTTCTTTAAAATTGTAATAATATTTCAGAATTTTACAGTTTTTACTGTATTTTTGGTCAAATAAATGCAGCCTTAGTGAGCAGAAGAAACGTCTTTAACAAAACATTTTTAAAAATTCTGAAAAATTTGAACGGTAGTTTATTATATTTATAATTTCTGAAAGATCATGTGACAGTGAAGTTCACTGAAATTTAACTTTGCATCACAGGAATAAATTACTTTTTAAAATATTTTCACATAAAAACAGTTATTTAAAAAACTGAAATAATATTTCACAATTTTACAGTTTTTACTGTATTTTAGGTTAAATAAATGCAGCCTTGGTGAGCATACAAAACTTCTTTTAAAACACATTTTTAAAAATTATGAAAAATGTGAATAGTAGTTACAAAAACCAATCCACTTTGATTATATGACAACATTTGATTATCATCTAAAGCTGTGTGCACAGTGCTGTAGTAGTCTGTTCAAAATTGCAAACTTATAGCATCACTTTTAGTTAGTTACTCCCACACAGATAAGAAGTAACAAACTATGTTTAACCTGCAGGATCATTGATTTAACCAGCATGCCGCAGCTGGTTTTGAAGATAATTGAGCAATTGTGCACTACTGGTATACGTTACGAATCTCTCAAATGCACGTTTCAGATTCTTCCTCTGACAGGTTCGGCTGCTACAGGCCCGAATGTGAGGTCGTGATGGGAGATAAGAGGGTTCAGAAAGCCAGCGCTGATATGGTCGACTGGAGAGCAGAAAGCCATCAGCGTTGCGCTGAACCGGTGACAAAAGTGTTTTTAATTCCTCATGTCATCTCATCTGCTCGCCCAGCACTCAGCAGGACGGCTGCCAGCCAATTCATTTCTTTCCTTCTCATACTTTTTGCAAAACCAACAGGTGGTGATCTGCATATCAGCCATTACTCTCCTGGATAAAAGAGACTTTTAACTGCGGATCTGGCTTTTTATGCTCATTCTCAGTTTGCTAAAATGAACGAAAGTGGAACACAATTAGTACTGTGTGGCAGGGCGTCGCAATCATTATAACTGAGATGGATCTTCGCAATTTTGCATCTGGCCCACTGCACTTTTACATATTTAATTATGTACAGGAATTGCAATGTTTGCAATAAGTTTAGAATTTTCTGCTATTTACACTAGTTATTAAAAATACTGATTATCTGGTGTGTTTGGTTACTTTTTTTTCTGTTCTTTTTCTTATTGTTAAAATACAAATGCAATAAAGTTATTGTAAACAAATAATGGAAAAAATCACTAAAATGCATAAACATTATAAATAAATTACAAATGAAAATTATGACAAAATGCAAAAGCTGTGAATATTTTTTTTTATTTACACTACTGTTTAAATTTTGGGGTCTGTAATATTTTACTTTATTATTTTTTTTTTAACTTTTATTTAGCAAGGATGCATTAAATTGACTAAAAGTAACATTAAAGACATTTATATTGCTATAAAAAATCTAACAAATGCTGTTATTTTGGTATTTCTATGTATCAATAACAAATATAAGCATAAAAAACTTCTTAAAAAAATACATTTTTTTAAATTATTACAAAAATTAAAATTTTACAAAATTGGCAGTGTATTATATTTATATTTATGATTTCTGAAGGATTATGTGACACTGATGTTCACTGAAATTCAGCTTTGCATCACAGGAATAAATCCTTTTTTACATAGAAAACGGTTATAAAATTTTTTTTATAATATTTTACAATTTTACTGTTTTTATCGTACTTTTGATCAAATAAATGCAGCCTTGGTGAGCATGAAAAAACCTTCTTTTAGAAACATTTTTTAAAATTATGAACAATTCGAATAGTAGTGTATTATTTATATTTATGATTTTTGAAGAATTATGTGACACTGAAGTTCACTGAAATTCAGCTTTGCATCACAGGAATAAATTACATTTAAAAAATATTTTTACATAGAAAACCTTTTTAAAATTGTAATGATTTATTTTCACATTTTTACAGTTTTTACTGTATTTTTGGTCAAATAAATGCAGCCTTGGTAAGCATTAAAAAACCTTTTAGAAACATTTTGAATTCTGAAAATTTTTAATAGAACTGTATTATATTTATGATTTCTGAAGGACCATGCAACACTAAGGTTCACTGAAATTCAGCTTTGCATCACAGGAATAAATTACATTTTAAAATATTTTTACATAGAAAACAGTTATTTAAAATTGAAATAATATTTCACAATTTTACAGTTTTACTGTATTTTTGATCAAATAAATGCAGCCTTGGTGAGCAGAAGAAACATCTTTTAAAAACATTTTTAAATAATGATAAATTTGAACGGTAAAGTATTATATTTATTACAGACAGTACCTAAAAACCCCACACTTTCAATAAAGCGACAAAGTCTTGAGACTCGGAACATTTCAGTACATCTTCATTACTGGCAAAGAGACACATAAGCTGGGAGGAACAGGGTGTTGTTAATTTCCTTTGCTTTCTCCACATCCTGAAAACTGTTCCCACACCCCTGTCGCTGTTTATGTGCGATTTTGACAGCGTTATGTGGTTTAAAAAAAGAAGTGATTTTGACGTTTTTGGCAGATGTATCATAATGAGATATAATTATCTTAGTGCAATGAGCATCACACCTGCGCGGCCTGAACACCTGCAGCCATTGGATGCTCGTGAACACATGATTGCACATCCCTGAGAGCTGATGTAGTGGATCTACTGACAATGTGTCATAATTAAAGCCCACATGGTCACTTCAGAGCCAACGCATTACAAAACAACAACGTATAAACAAAATCCAAAGTGCTTTTGGGCAGCAAATGTCACATTTGTTGTCACGAATGCACAAACTCAAAGAAGGTTTTGTACAAAGTTTTGAAAGTCCTGCCAGCTGGAAAGAAAATTCCCAAAAATTGTGATGGAACAGAACACGTAGACGCTGGTGGAAACATTTCTTCGCAAATCTCAAAGGTCAAGCTTATTTGAAAGGTCACGACTGCGACGAAGGAAGGAAGGAAGGAAGGAAGGGAACGCCTACAGCAAAATCCACAACCCAAAGATCCATCACTCAAACACACACCTACAAAGAAACAAACACACATTCACGAATATGACTCGAGGAGAAACAAACTATGAGATCTAGATGCTGAAATTCCTGTCATTGTAATTAATTACACATACACACCCATGAATGGAAACTTTGACTTCAAACCTTCTTCAAAACTTGTTGCATCACCTAAAATAAAGCAACCTTTAAAAAAAAATCTAAATAAATTCAAAAGTATATAAAAAATACAAGGATTGGACAAAGTTGATACATAAAACAAAATAAAATAAAAAGCAGAGACATGCATTGCATTTATTTTAGCAGAAACAGAAACAAAGCATTGGCGTATCAGTGCGAGAGAGGGTGTATATAAGCTCCAATGTGCAAAATAAAGGCTCATACCTGTCAAAAATCAAATGAAGGCAGATTCCTTTATTCCTTCCACCACTGACAATGGACCAAAAGCCTCTTTTCCTTTTATAGATAAGACATAGTGTAAAGCTATCATTTTATCAGCAGTGAGAGGGAACACAGTCACCGAGCCTTTTCTCTCTTTTCTAATCTCCCACAATGATGAAACCTTTCTTAAAACACCCAATATGCAATATAGAGACCGGGAAAACAGAAAAAAAAAAAAAAAAAAAACTTAAGGGCCCCAAAGCTAAAGAAGTGCAATATTTAAGTCTGAGGGAATAAATGATGCTAAATGAAAAGATGATGAAATCCAAAAGCACAAATTACAACAAAATGAAAAAAAAAAAAAAAAATGTTTTACAGAGGCTTGCCCTTGACA
>NC_133363.1:59011066-59167644 GCF_049309525.1 Garra rufa
AATTGAAATATACTGAAATATATTGAAATATATGGATGGATGGATTAAAAGATAGAACAATGGATGGACTGGATATTGATGGATGGAAGAATGGATGGATTGGATGGATGGATGAATGGATTGGATGGATGGATATTGATGGATGGATGGATGGATGGATTGGATGGATGGATGGATATTGATGGATGGATTGGATATTGATGGATGGATGGATGGATGGATGGATGGATGGATGGATTGGATGGACTGGATTGATGGATGGATGGATGGATATTGATGGATGGATTGGATATTGATGGATGGATGGATGGATGGATGGATTGGATGGACTGGATGGATGGATATTGATGGATGGATTGGATATTGATGGATGGATTGGATATGGATGGATGGATGGATGGATGGATGGATTGGATATTGATGGATGGATGGATGGATGGAATGGATGGATTGGGTGGATGGATGGATTGGATATTGATGGATGGATTGGATATTGATGGATGGATGGAATGGATGGATTGGATATTGATGGATGGATGGATGGATGGATAGATGGATGAATGGATAGATAGAAGGATGGATTGATTGGATATTGATGATGGATGGATTGGATATTGATGGATGGGTGGATGGATGGATTGGATATTGATGGATGGATGGATGGATTGGATATTGATGGATGGATGGATGATGGATTGGATATTGATGGATTGATGGTCAGCTGGATCAGATTGTTGTCTGCTGATCAACAGCGGCTCAGACATTCACTTGTAAGCACAGGAAGTGAACCATAATTAATAACAAGTATCCAGGATATCATTGGAATGGGTGGTAATGAATTTTTAGTGCTTTGGCGGTGATGCAGTAGTTATAGACACTTAGTGTAATTTTAGGTATTGGGACACACAGGCTGTGTTTCAAACCTCAATAAGTGGCCTACATAGCAGAAACATGCAGCATTCATAAGTGAATCGAGAACGCCAATTACATTCCAATTAAATTCCCGAGTTTGAGCTGAATGCAAGTAGAATGAAGATGGATGGATGGATGGATAGATGGATAGATGGATAGATGGATAGATGGATAGATGGATAGATAGATACACTTAATTGAAATATACTGAAATAATTCAAATATTCTATGAAAAACTCGGCCTTGGCAGCTAACTAAAGCAAGTTTAAGTACTAAAATTCAAAATGAAAGCTAAACAAAAAAACCTAATAAAAAAAAAAATAAAAAAAATAAAAAAAATAAATATATATATAAAATAAATATAAAAAATAATTTATTTATATATATATATATATATATATATATATAAAAATCTTAAATATGTTATTAAAGTGTTACCGAAGCGTCCCAGCTCAAAGGCTGCACGGATGAAGTGGAGAATAGGCTGTAATTGATGTAGATAGAGATTCAGATCTGCCTAAGAGGTTGTGATTAATCTGTTTTGACAGACGTCACAAATCTCTCAAACCAGCGAAGGAAACCCTCCACTAAAATGTTACGCTTGTTCCCAAAGCGGCACTTGGGACTCTCATTGTAATGTCACTTTTTTCCGACCCATTTAAGGAACATAAAAGTGCATTAATGATGTTTTTGTTTAATTAGGTGAGCCGCTCTCAAAGGATAACTTGTTAAGTCAGGATGTCAGCGGTGGCTTGTCAAGAAAAGGGCGAGCGTTGTGAACCCGTGAACCATTATCACTCAAGACAACATGATATGATACAACCGCATTAATCCCCACAGGAAAACTGGCAACAAGCTACACAAAGCTGCGGTGACAAGGGAAAAGACAATAAATGCTACACACAGCAAATATAAACATGTGATCAAAATGACAGCTGAATTCCAAATGTGTTTTTGTCAATCAGGCAAAGCAAGTTTTTTTCTGCCCTATTGGAAGGTGTCATAAAAACAATGTTATGTGCCTTTCTGATGGCAGTTTAATGTTTAATTTTTCATCAAAAAGTCAAAACACACAAAATATTTGATAAACTGAGTAAAATCGCTCTAGATTTAGTCATAATGTAATGAACTCCTGGCGCCATCCGCCAGTGCTATTGGAGCAGAAATGAATTAAACTTCATATTCGACACATCTAAGAGGGTTGCAGAACATGAAGATATTCAAACACCTCTGTGTCAGAGGCCAGATGAGCTTTCATGAGTTCAGTGAGCAGATATGAAATGTAACCTCTAAACCATCACATGCTTTTTCAGTGCAAACAGCCATCTGCAGCCAAAGCACGCAGCGCTTCAGTACTGGATGAGGTTCATATTTTGATGATCTTCATCTCTAATCGCTTTACCAGTGGTGTGTAAACAGGCGTCAGCTGGATCAGATTGTTGTCTGCTGATCCAACAGCGGCTCAGACATTCGCTTGTAAGCACGGGAAGTGAACCATAATTAATAACAAGTATCCAGGATATCATTGGAATGGGTGGTAATGAATTTTTAGTGCTTTGGCGGTGATGCAGTAGTTATAGACGCTGTGTTTCAAACCTCAATGAGTGGCCTACATAGCAGAAACGTGCAGCAATCATAAGTGAATCGAGAACGTCTATTACATTCCAATTAAATTCCTGAGTTTGAGCTGGAGAACAGGATGTAGAATTCCAATCCGAATTTGAATGCAAGTAGAATGAAAATGAACTGAAATAAAAAGGAAAAAGCGTGTAATTTGGATGGATTAATGGGAGAACAGATGGATTGGTTATTTATGAAAAGAAAGATGAATGGATGAATGGGATATGGATGAATAGAATGGCAACTAGATTGTAATTATGAAAATGGATGGATGAATAGAAAGATAGAAGGATTGGATATTGATGGATGGATGGATAGACAGAACAACAGATGGATTGGATATTGATGAGATGATGGATGGAATGATAAAAGGATTGGATATGGATGGATGGATGGATGGATGGATGGATGGATGGATGGATGGATGGATGGATGGATGGATGGATGGATGGAACAATAAATGAATTGGATATTGATGGATGGATCATAGAATGATAAACTGATTGGATATTGATTGATGGATGGAACAATAAATGAATTGGATATATGGATGGATGGATGGAATGATAAATGGATTGTATATTGATGGATGGATCATAGAATGATAAACTGATTGGATATTGATTAATGGATGGAACAATAAATTAATTGGATATTGATTGATGGATGGATAGAACAATAAATGAATTGGATATATGGATGGATGGGTTGAACGATAAATGGATTAGATATTGATGGATGGATGGATACCTGAATAGAATAACGGACAGCCAGACAGATAGATAAATAAATAGATAGATAGATTTCGCTCATCCTGCTGGATCGTCACCGGATACTTCTGAAACCTTATCATTTACAAATGAAGCACTGCTCATGTTCCATGAGGGGTCAGTACATTTCAGGTTCAGGTTCAGTAAAAAAAACCCACTTGAGTTAATGATGAAATAATTCCAGTGAAGTTGCATCGGTGGTTTGTCTTCACAGCGACAAATCCCCCTGGGAGGAAGACACGCAGGCTAATTACTTTCACGTTAGAAAGATTTAAACCATCGTTAAGATAAAGTGAAAAATAGACAAACACGTTTAATGCATGATAAATATAACGTCCGCATTAAACACCTTTGACACACACATCGCGGGAACGCAAACCCACAAAGCACATCAGAGATCTGCCAGAATGCCACAAGCATCGCCCAGGCTTAATTAAAAAAGACAGAGAGAAAGAGAGTGAGAGACTGAAGTATTGGCTTCAGATAAGTGAAAATCCTGCCTTGTATACCAATGACAAGCCCAACAAATCACAGCAGCTTGACTGCACTCAGATACTACAACATAATCCAGCTTTACAGCTGTAAAAAAGGCACAGTGCACAAAAAACATCATCTTGTCATCATTTATTCACCCACATGTCATTTCAAACCCATATGCTGTGTTTTTCTGTAGGAAAAAAGAAAGAAAAATGTGAAATGTCACTATGAACTGTTGTTATAAGAAAGAGACAACACTGGCTCATAGGAAATACATGTCACATTTGCAAACCTGCAAACAAGGTTTTTTTTTTTTTTTTTTTTTTTTACAAATTATGATTACAAAAGCAGCTTATCAATCAGTAAAGACTCACTTGTGTGCTGTTCCTTGCACAATACTGTGTTATGATGGATACGAATATAAACAAATGCAATTGCATTTGTTTCACATAACCAGCTCCATATACATTGATTTTCTGACAAAGTAAACTTGCTTGTTAGCTCACCCGGTACAGCACTGCACTTACAATAAAAAACAAAACAAAACACTGACTTCGAGGTACTTTACAAATTTTGGCCTACAAAGCCTATCAGCACTCCCTTATTAACCATATCTGCTTCATCACTGTGCACATCAAGTTCATAAGAGATGACATTTGAGATTCAGGTGAGCACAGATTCTGGGATAAAGGTGAGACGCCTGTGAGAGTTTGCTCAACACGTGCTGATGGATTGTTACTCTGAGCTACTGTGTTGATATTGGCAGTCACTAATCATTTAACATAGTTAGCGAGATAAGAGAGAAGTCCATCCTCGTCTGAGAATTGCCGGGAGGGGTCTTTATTTGCATTCAGGACGCACGTTCACACTCTTTTCCTTTCTCTGCCACTTGCATTTAGGAATTCAAAGAATGGATTGCACGCACTGAAGACAAGAGAAAGCAGTCACACTTTCTTAAGCACACACACATGCGCGCACACACAAAAGAATCACATTTTTCCAAATCAGAGCTCCGCTACCTCTGCCACAACCGACTGCAATCAAATTAACTTGTGGATGACGGTCAAAGTCAGAGTAAAGTGCAATCATACAGACTGTGTCTTCGATTCGTGTAAGGAGACGTCACCGTTCATCCTTAAAGGAATGGTTCACACAGAAATGAAGATGTGCTGAAAATGCACTCACCTTCAGGCCATCCAAGACGTAGAAGCGTTTGCATCTTGATCAGAATAGATATGAAATTTAGTTTTACATCACAGTGAATGGGTGCCTTCAGAATTAGAGCTGATAAAAACCTCACAAAAATCTACTTCCTCCAGTGGAAAAGTTTTCTGTCATCATCTCACATCAAAACCAACCAACGTATTATTTAAATCTACTTTGGGCTGTTTTTGCTTGTAAACGGTGCTTGACTGATGCATATTTCTCTCCTCATTCATACATTCATTCAAGCAACATTACATATAGTGGACTCACTAGTTTAAAGGAACACTAATAAGTTAATAAGTTGAGTTTTACCGTTTTGAAATCCATTCAGCCGTTTTCCTGTTCTGGCGATATCACTTTTAGCATAGCTTAGCATAGATCATTGAATCCTATTAGACCAATAGCATCACATTCAAAAATGACCAACGAGTTTCAATATTTGTCCTATTTAAAACTTGACTCTTCTGTAGTTATATCGTGTACTAATACCGGCAGAAAATGTAACGCTGCGATTTTGTAGGCCGATAAGATTAGGAACTACACTCCCATTCCGGCGTAATAGTCAAGGAAGTTTGCTGCCGTAACAGGGCCGAAGCAGGCGGAGTAATATCACGCATCCTAATCTTATCGGCCTAGAAAATCGCAGCTTTACATTTTCCGCCGGTATTAGTACACGATGTAACTACAAAAGAGTCAAGTTTTAAAAAGGACAAATATCGAAACTCGGTCATTTTTGAACGTGATGCTATTGGTCTAATAGGATTCAATGATCTATGCTAAGCTATGCTAAAAGTGATATCGCCAGAACAGGAGAACGGCTGAATGAATTTCAAAACTGTAAAAATCAATTTATTAACTCGGGGGGAGTTGGAGAATGAGCCTATTTCCAAAAAAAGTGGAGTGTTCCTTTAAGATGATTAATTTGTTTCCTACAAACACGCAGAGTTTTGCTTCACACGATGTTAATGAATGGACTGGACTCTGGAGTGGTGTGGATTACTTGTGAATTATTATGATGTTTTTATCAGCTGTTTGGACTCTCATTCTGACGGCACCCATTCACTGCAGAGGATCTATTGGTAAGTGATAAAATGCGAAATTTCTGCAAATCAGTTGCCATGAAGAAACAAACACCTCTACATCTTGGATGGCCTCAGTTTTGGACAAACTACTCTTTTAAATCGTCACAAGTGTATGTAGGCCTAGCTAAAAAAGGTGCTAAAAATTCGTAGAGTGTTCAAAGAGAGTACAAATGATTTGTTTTAAAGGGCCCTTCATTGACAAGGTTGCGAAACCGCCTTGCATCAAAGTTGCCATGACAAGCTGGCAAATAACCTAGCTAAACATTTGATGAATTGCCCGTTGCAGAAGTGATGTGCGGCGCTGATAACTTTTCAGCCGAGCTTTGCTCTCTTAACAAGCTCACCTCATTTCCATGTGCCAGACGCATGGCGAGGCGCAGGCGTTTTCAAGCCAAACGCATTTCCAAGCCCGATGCATCGTATTAAACAGTTGGTTAGCGCGCTGTCCTGACACGCGGCGGATGATGGAAACTCACCGCGTTTCCCATTAATCTCCACTCCCATCAGCTTTATGTTTGTAATGCAGCGGGGCTTGAAGGCTAGACGTACGGAATACATTACCCATCAGGCACAGGTGCCAGGTGGAAGTGATGCAGCGAGAACTTGGCTTGAGTTGCACTGATGAATCAGAGTAATGTTTTACAAATTGACACTTTTTCATACTGAATAATGACGGCATGCTGTGTCCAATAAAGATAATTAAAAGAAAACATGACAATTCTGTCACTAATACATCTTTCCAAGCTCTGTTATATATGCATCTCTTTTGTACAGAGCTACAGTTTCAGTTCAGAGCTGCAAAGCTCTTTGAAATTTCAGAGGTTTAGTGAAGAGAAAGTATGCAGTCAATAACAATTTAACTTTATAGACATATCAGTTGCAGCTTTTATTTCAATTTAAAACAATAATATTAAAACGTTGTTTTCTATTACAGATTTGAAAAGAAATACTTGTTCATATTTAATACTGTACGTTATAATATACAAATTTGTGAATTAAAAAAAAGTGCTCACCAAGTTTGCATTAATTTGACCAAAAGTACAGTAATATGGTGAAATATCATTACAATTTAAAATAGCTTTTTTCTATTTAACTATACTTTAAAATGTAATTTATTTGTGTGATCAAAGCTGAATTTTCAGCATCATTATTGCAGTCTTCAGTGTCACATGATCCTTCAGAAATCATTCTAATGCTGATTTGCTGCTCAAGAAATATTTTGGATTATTATCAGTGTTGAAAACAGTTAATATTTTCATGAAAACCAAACATTTTTTAGGATTCTTTGTTGAATAGAAAATGTAAAAAAAAAAATAATAATAAAGATTTTTTTAATAGAATATTTTCTGTAAAATTTTAATTGTAAAAAATGTAACAAAATTTTAAAAACATACTGACCACAAAATTTGAAAAAAAAAAAAATCTTTACCAAACAAATACAAAGTTGAAGTCAAAAGTTTATAGCCCTCTTTCAGAATCTGCAAAATGTTAATTCCTTCTGGAGTATCAGTGAGTGTTTGAACCTTCTGTAATAGTTGCATGTGAGTTCCTCAGTTGTCCTCAGTGTGAAAAGAAGGGTTAAAATAGACAAAAATGCTGGAAAACCAAACAACCCCTGAAGGATCGTTCAAAAGAATAGCTGTTCTGGACAAACAAGGGACTCAGGAATAAATATCACTAAACAAAAAAAAAAAACATAGCTGTGGATTATTTACGTAACAGCACAGTATTAAGAATAAAGGGGATGTAAACTTTTGAACGGGGTCATTTTTATAAATTCAATTACTGTTTTCTCTTGTGGACTAAATGTAAACATCTTTTATGTGAAATATCTTATTCAGGTAAGTGCTAAATAAAAAATAACGTGCATTTCGTCTGATTCCTTTTATTTTAGTATGATAATTAACATTTTGCAGATTCTGAAAGGGGGGTGTAAACTTTTGAACTCAACTGTAAATGCCCACTTATCATTATTGATGAAAATTACGTTCCACTGAAGAAACAAACTCAACATGGTATATGAAGTTTGTGGAAACCATTTCCATCTTCCCTGACCCTATGGTGACAAATAAAGATCCCATTCTCGTCCTTTTTCTCCCACAATCTCATCCAGCGACTGAGTAGCAGCTATAGTCGGATGTCGTGCCGCTGTCAGAACCAATGCACCTTACAGAGAGCGAACGTTTTGGACAGGTAAACACCGCCCATCAGACGTGAAGGCAAGTGACAGCGGCGACAGGCTACGCTAACGACGGGGGGCAGCCGAGTCGAGAAAGGTTGAGAGCAAAAACCCAAATCTGCATTCTGATTGAAGCCATTATCATGCTGTGTTTTGTCCACTGGCCGCATACTAGCACTTGTGTGCTTCCCTGGGGTGAATCTAGATGAGTGAAGCATGCTGCTCTAAATGCACACTCGCTATCCTGCTCTTTCATACTTTATAGTAGTTTTTCATCTTTTCTTGTCTGGGCTCTTTCCACTGCTGTCACTTCAGCTGTCGCACTTGAATCTAAAATCTTCTTTCTATTGAAAAGGCATCAGCTGTTTCATATGTATATCCGGTGGGCTCCAAAAATCTCAACACTGAAAATCAGAGATTGAAAATCTAATTTGAACCTGGAAATAAAAAGAAAGTTTTACGATTTCACCTTGAAATATTTTATATAATAAATTATGCTATATATATATATATATATATATATATACACATACATACAATATACATTACCAGTTCAAAGTTTTTGAAAAGATTTTTTTATGTTTTTTAAAGATGTCTCTTCTGCTCACTAGGCCTGCATTTATTTGATCCAAAGTACAGCAAAAACAGTAAAATTCTGAGATATTTTTACTATTTAACATAACTGTTTCTATTGGAATATATTTAAATGTAATTTATTTCTGTGATTTCAAAGCTGAATTTTTAGCATCATTATTCCAGTCACATATAATAATAATAATAATTATTATTATGTTAAAAACAGCTGAGTAGATTTTTTTTTTAGGTTTCTCTGATGAATAGAAAGTTCGGAAGAACAGCTTTGATCTGAAATAGAAATCTTTTGCAACATTATAAATGTCTATATCATCACTTTTGCTCAATTTAAAGCATCCTTGCCAAAAAAGTATAAGTTTCTATAATTTCTTTCCCTCCAAAAATTAAAATATTATACTGACTCCAAGCTTTTAAATGGTATAGTTTAAAATGCTAGAAAAGCCTTTTATTTTAGATAAATGCTTGCCTTTGGATGTTTCTATTTATCAAAGAACTGTTTTAAATATTAATAATAATAATAATAATAATAATTGTTTCTTGAGCAGCAAATCAGCATATTAGAATGATTTCTGAAGGATCATGTGACATTAAAGACTGCAGTAATGATGCTGAAAATGTAGCTTTGATCACAGAAATAAATTACATTTTAAAATATATCCGAATAGAAAACATTTATTTTAAATAGTAAAAGTATTTCAGCATTTTACTGTTTTTGCTGTACTTTGGATGAGCAGAAAAGACTTCTTTTAAAAAACATTAAACAAATCTTACTGTTCAAAAACTTTTGACTGAATATATATATATATATATAGTAACATTCCTGACAAATAAATGATGGTGATGACAGGAGAATTAAATGCTGAATTTAATTTAAGGCCAATAAAATGAAGAAAGACTCGTGCGCCAATAAATCAAGCCTGTGCTGCAGTAGTTGTCTTTCTTTTGAATATTCTGACTTGATTAAAGATGCATTTTATTGGAGTGGGAGGATGATGTGACGAGAAAAAAAAATACAAAAACCAAAAAGCCTTATCGTTTTTTTTTAGCCTCTCCTTTTGAAGCAGATCCTTCAGCAGCCTTGAACATCATAACTGGAGTGACAACCATTATCGCCCACCGCTGCCGAGAAAAAAGAAGCTAAAACTGCTGTGGTTTAATTACTTTGAGACCACAGATCAAGATCAAGAATTAAAAACTAGAAACATAGTGAGCATGACACCAAGAATGAACAAAAAGATGTTTGATGAAATGCCAAACTTGTTGGAAAACATTCGAATGAAGATGTTAGTGTCCACACAAAGTGGACACTTTTTTTTTTTTTTTTTAGAAACGCCTTTATCTTTAGAGTATGTCGCTTATTTATCTGCTTTCAAATCCAGATCAGAAAAAAAGTTTTTTTGTTTTTTTTTTCAGTGTAAATGCAACAGCCTTGTATTTTCACAACATTGCAGCGCTTTTCAGTTCTGGCCCTTTCCATCCTCAGATGCATTCATGCACTTGTGGGTGTGCAGACAAGAACTGAGAAGCTCTAAAAACTCCTGAGTGACAAGTTTGAAGGTTAATGCTTTAAACAGTGCTCAGCTTCCCACACTTAGTTGTTTTGTGGCAAAATCATCAAGCAGTCGCATTTATGGCCAGAAGCGGCAGCGCATGTTTTTTGTTTTTTTTCGTTGACAGTGTGGAGATGTGTACGACTTAATAGCTCGACAGAGATGATTGTGCCTGACAGACTGTTATTGCTTCTCTTGGGGCCACTAAGTGCACGAGCGGTTCACGACGTCAGCGGCGAGAATAGACTCTAATAGCAATCCATGCTAAATTAATATCTGCTCTTGATGATGAATATGACAGTAAAACCCTTTAGTTACAGTTCTGCAGTGCTCACACCACGTCACTCTGCAATAATGCAGCTCTCAGTGCAGTCAGTAATAACATATTCATTATTATATATGATATTTTATATTTTGGAGTATCGCAGGAAAAATGCTGGAGGGAAAATGCGAAAAAAATATGAATAAAAATTATACCAAAATTATTTATTAAATACCTTACAATAAAGAATTGATAAATATTTTACATGTCACAAACATTAAATTATTCAATATTCATTAAATAATCCAGAAAAAAGTGTTATGGTTTCCACAAAAATATGAAGCAGCACAACGGTTTTCAACATTGATAATAATAAATATTTCTTGATTAGCAAATCAGCATATTGGAATCATTTCTGAAGGATCATGTGACACTAAAGACTGGAGTATGATGCTGAAAATTCAGCTTTGATCACAGAAATAAATTACATTTTGAAATATATTAAAGTAAAGAGCTACTTTATTTTACATAATATTAAAATATTTGTTCAAAATAAAATATTAAATTATTAAATATTCATTAAATAATCCAGAAAAAAGTGTTATGGTTTCCACAAAAATATTCAACATAATAAAAAAAAATTTGATTAGCAAATCAGCATATTATAAAAATTTCTGAAGGATCACGTGACACTAAAGACTAGAGTATGATGCTAAAAAAATGTTGCTTTGATCACAGGAATAAATTACATTTTTAAGTATATCCAAATAGAAAACATTTATTTTAAATAGTAAAAATATTTCAACATTTTACAGTTTTTGCTGTACTTTGGATTAAATAAATGCAAGTTTGGTGAGCAGAAGAGACTTTCTTTAAAAACATTAAAAATCTTACTGTTCAAAAACTTTTGACTGGTAGTGAATATATATAAATGACGGTGATGACAGGAGAATTAAATGCAGAATAATTTCTGTGACACTAAAGACTGGAGTATTCAGCTTTGATCACAGGAATAAATTACATTTTGAAATATATTTAATTAAAGAGCAACTTAAAAAAAAAAATTATTTTAATATTATTTTTACAATATTACTGCATTATTAAATATCGTTTTAATACTGTTTAGTAATATATATTAATATAATTTAGTATAATTGAAATACTATTATTATTTTGAATTAGTTTGTATGTTTATGTTTTCTGTTGTGTATTATTTACATTTTTTTTAGTAATCTTGTTTTTGTCTAGTTTTTATCTATATAGTTTTTGTTTTTTTTTAGATTTAAAGTTTAATAAAATTAGTTTATTTGATGGGTATATTATGAAGATATATGCATAAAATACTATGTAAACATATGAATTTTATTATTTAGATATAAAACAAAAGTCTTGCGGCTGAATAATTTGCTCAGAAATGAATGACCTAAGTGTGCAACACTCAAATCGCTCAGATCGCACATCTGAAGTGTTTGGCAGCAGTGTGAGATTCTACATGTTCTTAGTCAAAGCGGTGAGAAAAAGCCACCAAGGCCACATACAGGAGAATGTGACTAACGCTAAAACCGTTGCCAGACCGCTGCAGCTGTGCAGGAATAAACCCATTCAACACAAATCATGAGGTACCACTTTTCACCACCAATCAGGCCTTTTCAAGTCCTAATCAGTTCAGTATTAAGGCCCTTTAATTGTCCATCATGTTCACACAAAAGCAAATAAATGGACCTTTGAGGTGCTCAGTGAGCACACTGGAACATCCATTCACGCCAGCTGCAAGCGCTGCCGATTTAATTGCAATAATCCTACATTGCCTGACCTGAAAATATAATATTCAAAAAGGAAGAGGATTTTTCAACACGCTCAAGGACAGACTTTTTTTGTGAGGTAAGCCGAACAAGAAAAACACTGCAAAGAATTGGTCTAAATCTTTCATGTTGGCCTAGAAGAATTTAATTCTTTCCATCGCGACCCAAAAGGTCAGTTTATGAAAAGAGGGCATGAGTGCTGGGCCAAGGGAGCTGCTCTTGGAATTTGATTACGGAATGTAATACATTTTCTCAGTTCTTATCGAGCCAAGAATGTGCCATTTTTCCAATAGACCACATCAGGGTTTCAAGCATGGATTTCACTTTTGCTGTGACAGACAATGAACCCACTTTCAAAACACTTTAGTTGTTTTCTGCTTAACGACTCAACAAAAACACTTTTTATTTTTATATTTAAACATTGAAACTCTTGTATTTATCTTCACGGAGTTCTGTGAAGAATCCATTAGTAAGATTAATTTAAGTTTTAATACCTTTCAAAGATGTATTTGACATTGCTTTTCAATGCAATAAGGCAAAAAGTAACTATTTTTGAGTGATTCAAACGATTTGTTCACTCAGGAATGGCTCATTCCAATCATTTGTTAATAAATTAATTTGGAAAATTTACAAGTGACTATACAAATGAGTGAATCATAACATCATTCTTTCAGATGATTCATTCAGAACATCGATTATTTCGGGAACAAAACAAGTGACTCACTTTACAAGAGTTTCACTGAATCAATTATCCAAATGATTCGTTCAAAACAAGGATATTTCAGCAACACAACGTGACTGACTTCAAACAAATCATTTAAAGCCATGGATTCACTCAAGAAATATACAAGTTATTGTCTGTCACTGAATCAATTGTTCAATTGATTCATTTAAAACCACGGATACATTTAGAGCAAAACCGTGTGATTGACGGAGTGCGTCACTCATTCAAACGATTCATTCAAAACTTGTATTTAAATTATATATTTATCATTTAAATTAAGACAGCAGATTGTAGATAGGACAAAAAGCAAGTAATCCCACAAAGCGGCAGTATGTAAGTGAGCCCACAGCGATCAGACATCTCTCCCCTTTAATGATTTTCTATTCAGCCACATTGTTCTTTGTTAGCAAAGGGGAAAAGCCAAGTATCATGACTGTGTCGTTGATTCAAAGGGCCTTTGTGGAGTCTAATTGATTAAGGAGTGCTGCGCGCTGGCCGTAAGACCCTCAGTTATTCACGCTATCTGTTATTGACTGCTCTCAAGAGCTTTACCACGCCGCTCTAATTGCCTGGAAGAGACGGTCAATTCCTTTAAGTGCCAAGACAGAAGAAAAACACAAACAATGCATCACTTTCCTGAGAGTCTCCCTTGTTCTGTTTCTGAGATTTGTTCTTGCAGTCATGGTGGTCGCTGGGGAGAGACGTGTATCAGACAGACAGAGACATTCATTAGATGTATCTGTGGCCCCTGACTCCCTGAAACCCACTGGGCCTGAGGCGCCGGAGAACACACTGCATTACCTAAATCACAACCGAAATTCCCATGGACGTGCAAACTCATTTCTTCAATAATCTAGGACCCCAAACAATGTCAGAATAAGCAAACAATGGTGTGGTTCAGACTGAAATCACAATTTATAACTTCACAGTTGGGGCTGGGTGGTTTGACAGTATATACATACTATAGAAATGTGCCAACAAGACATTTTTCTGTGCCATTTACACATCACATAAATGTGCCCAGCTATCAATAGGCAAGAATAGTTATTTATGTCTGGGCAATGGAAAAACATGGAGTAATCCAAAAATACAGAGAAGGAGCTGAAATAAACATGATGATGAGTATTAAGAATTTGTATATATATGTATGTATGTGTATATATATATATATATATATATATATATATATATATATATATATATATATATATATTAGGGGTTAACTGATATGTGTTTTTTAGGGCAGATGCCCTAAATTTTAGACTGATACAGTATGTTTCATAATGTTAATGTAATGAAAATGACAGATACCGGTAACCATAAAAATGCTTAATATCGGTGCCAATAATTGGCTAGGCCAATAATAGGTTGATCCCAAATATACGTATTTGTTATATATTAGGGGTCAACCGATATGTGTTTTTCAGGGTGGATGCCGATTATTACAGATCAAGTAGACAGATAACCAATATTTTGGACTGATGTTTAGTGTAAAAATTAAAATGAATGTAATGAAAATTACCAAAACCGATAACCATAAAAATGCTTAATATCGGTGCCAATAATAGGCAAGGCCAATAAAAGGTCGATCCCTAATATACGTATTTGTTATATAAAGTGTTGACCGATATGTGACCGATGCCGATTATTACAGATCAAGCAGTAACCAATATTTTGGACCAATATATATGTCCAGTATTAAAAAAAATAAAATTATGTAATGAAAATTACCAATACCAATAACATAATATAATATAATCGGTCAACTATAATATATGTAATTATAATTATAATATATGTAATTGTTATATATTAGGGGTTGACAGATATGTGTTTTTCAGGGCCAATGTAATTTTTACAGATCAACTGGACCGATAACCAATACTTTGGACCGATATATATGCCTGGTGTAAAAATGAAAATGAATGTGACAAAAATGTAATGCAAATTACAGATAACCATAAAAATGCTTAATATCGGTTGATTATCGGTAGACCCGTAATATGTGTGTGTGTATAAATCACTCAAAATATTCGACATACATGTTTGTTATATATTAGGGGTCGACCGATATGGGTTTTTCAGGGCCGATGCAGATTATGAAGATCAAGTGGACCAATAACCAATATTTTGGACCGATATACATGTCTGGTGTAAAATTTCCGAAAATGTATGTAATGTTAATGTAATGAAAATGTTTTATACATATAAGAAATCTAATATATATATATATATAAGATTCATACTTTTCTCTCAATAAACTTATTACCATTCTTATTCACTACTTACTAATGACTCTTTCCAAAGTTTCATCAGCCACCGATTCTTAAATTGAAATGAATATAAAATGTTTATTTAAAAACCTCATTAAATCAGAGTTTTGTAAGTCATCGCAATTACAAAGGAGTTAGCTTGTTACGCTTACTCTGGTTATTGTTGATCTTTTTATTAGACTTTGAAAAAAAAAGTCCCTGCCACATGCGCTGGCGATAAATGAGTCTGCGTGCTGTTGCCACTACTGACAGAGGCTATTTGCATAGCATATTCATTCTGTGATGCGGACATTTTTGACAGGGCTATTTGTGTCCCTTTCACATTGAGGCTCATACATATAATTACTTATTTGTGCAGCCTGAAGCCTTGTTATTAACTGCACCGGCTACGGGGGAAGCACTTTCCATCGGAGAGCGACAGAAGTAGAAAGACCTAAAAAAATGGGCCAAAGTTGTGCAGTTTTCTCATCATTCTACTTTCTCTCTCTTTTAGTGGTGGATTTGAATGTTTAGAAGATCTTCACAAAGAAGTCCTGTCAGTGTTCTTTTCATTTTAGTCACACCGTATAAATCAGGACAAATGTGGAAAGAGCCACAAAAGGGTTTCTGCAGAAATGGAAAGATCTTTTGTTCGGCGCCCTGGGCGCCAAGAAAAGAATTAACACGTCAACATAATGCAATATTAAGACCTGTAATGGTTATTAGTATTCTAGTAGAGTAAAAACTAGTGACAGGACACTGATTGGATATTAATTGTTTTCCACACATGCAATGCAAGCCAAACGTGAGGCCTTCCAAGAGTATTTGAGGAGCGTTTTATGACCTTCCAGTGGTCTACGGAGACAAGAACGAAGACGGCCAGCAATCTGACCCAAATAAATCGGGGAAAAGTCCAGCATCCCTCATTCCCCATCTGCCGTTTAAAGGTTCAATTGCTCACTTTGATTTATATGTGCTGTCCCACTGCGCGGCATGCAAACGGCTACATGCACCAGCAATAGTCTGGTCAGTGGGACCCGGGGTCAAAACAAATGAGCGTGATGCACACAAACAAGGCGAACACCTTTGCACACACGCATGAAAACAAACTCATCAATCCACAATTTATCTCTGTCTCGCCGCCAATGGTTTTCCAAATTAGACTGCAGTAAATTCGTAATGAGCAACATTTTTCTAAGTGAAGCGCGGCGCCGCACGTTACACTTTTTCTGAATTTTGAGAAGCTTTTGTAAGAGCTTGGGATAATTAGGTCATGCCAGGGCAGGTGGAATATTTTGTTACGGATCTTAACATGCAACCCACCGCTGCGAGGCCAATTAAGAGCTGACACTAATTATAAAATGTAGGTAATGAGGTAGTGGGGGTGAAACTCAAAGCTGTGAAGTTTGAAAGCGTGCATGTGTGTGCAAATGCGTTTTTGTTGTGTTTCGAGGGGCGGGTGAAAAAATGCGTCTTTGATGTTCATGCATAACGTTTTTTTTAAAAACAAGCTCCGCAAAGCACCCCGTGTCCCTTATTAGGTATTCCAGAGCGTTGGAAAGCAGTCATAACACAAGCCATGAGAAACTGCAGGCTAGGGTTTTTGGACCTCGCTTTGCATTGCTGTCATTTTTACGCTGTGTTCCTCTGGCAAGTTCCCACACGCAGTCACTGCATGTATACACTACAGACGCTCTCAGTCCACTTCACATCTACACACAAAACATTACATAAGTCTTAATCATCAGTGAGGACAGCAGCAAGACTCTACCTGATATGTTTGACCCGCCGCTTTCAAACGTGCGTGTCTAGAAAACCAAACTAATTGCATTTTCAACTGACAGCTGCAAATGTCAAAACACACGCGTGAGCATTCCATTCAGACTTTTTGAGCTTTAAATAGGAATTTGTCTAGCGGCAGACAAAACAAATGATAATGCATTCCTTACGTGAGGCAGCAGTGTTTCGACAATGCAACCAAACAGCAGGTGAACTCTACAGCCAAATATGCCAAGTTAGGCCTGCCAAGCTTCCAATATAGGCTTTTACATTTAAGATCAAACTAATGATTTTTTATGCAATGCAAATAAACATGCTCAGGTACAGTAGCATCTTATAAATGCATGCTCCACTCAGTCTATACTCTATGCTTTACTCTAAAGCGTACAATGCATGGTTACTATGAAATATTAGACTGTAACTAACTGTAAAAAATTTGACATTGACATTTATGGTCAATACCACATTGGCAGCCAGTCAAAATACACACTAAAGTCAAATATAGCAAGTCCCGCCACATCCAAGCAGTGCCAAGCACCAATGATACAGCACATTGTGAATGTGCAAGTTAGGATTTTCGTGTAACCGACAAACTCGGACAAACTTGGTTTCACGCTATGGCTCATAAGAAATGTTCTAGTTTTTTTATCTAAATAAATAAAGTCATTTTAAATGCAATAAAGTTAATCTAAATGCAAACATGATGTGCAATGTGATAAAGGCAAATAAACATGTTCTAGTGATCAATAATACTATTTTAGTGTCACAAAATGCATGTTTTGACACCTTTTTTGTTGTCTGGTATACAGTAGTCTAAAGAAAGATTTGCCTTTCCTAGTGCAAGAGAAAACAATATACAATCCAATTGTATTAGCAGACTGTAATTGAGACTTGACAGAATAAAAAAAGTATTTAGACAAATACAACCCCCGTCAATACGATACTGGCAGCTACTCAAAATACACACTACACTGTAAAAAATTTGCTGTAGTTCTGCAGCTGGTTGCCAGTAACTTACTGTAGATTTTTAATTTATGTTATTTACTGGCAACAGTTTGTTCAAAGTTAAATGAACATTAAACATTAACAAGTCTTTGTCTTTACAGAATAAAACTATAAAATAACAACCTAATGCAAAGCATTCTGGGAACCAGAAACCTTCATCAACCTTTTTCAGTTTTTTTCCTTCAGATTTTGGTTCCCAGAATGCTTTGCATGAGGCTGTTATTTTAGTTTTATTCTGTAAAGATAAAGACTTGTTAATGTTTAATGTTCAATTAACTTTGAACAAACTGTTGCCAGTAAATAGCATAAATTTAAATCTACAGTAAGTTACTGGCAACCAGCTGCCAGTAATACTGTAATTTCTACAGTTTTTGTTTACAGTGTAGAGTCAAATAAAATAAGAGTGTAAAATAGGGCACAGTGTACTGTATTAAAATGAAGGAATTTTCCGTATTGATTTTTCACAGGTGTTTTACCTGAATTTTGCACTTCACTGCGTTGTGTTGTAAGGTTAATGGAAATGTCTGTAAAATTAATGGATAATGTCCTGGCCTTTCTTTTGAAGTTTTGAAGTTTCTGAAGATCTTTAAGTGAGCATTAGATAATGGGAAATGTAAATCTAAATGCAAAAAAAAAAAAAAAAAAATGAAAGGGAAATGAGCATGCACAATTTAATTTAATATCAAATCATTGTTAACTAATTTGGAACAGATATATTGTGCATCCCAGTGCAATGCATTAGATGCAAAGAAACATGCTCAAGTGACCAACACTTGTATTTTAATGCCACAAAATGCATGATTTGTAAGACATGGACAAGTCTTTTATAGCACTGGATGCCACAAAGAGCAATGCATTATTCACAAGAAGTAGCAGACAAACCGTAAACGAGATCTGACTGACAAAAGAAAGCTTTGCAAAAGAATACCACCAAATATAAAAGTTTAACGAGCTGCCATTGAAAAAATAAAAAACCTCTTATCGATCGAGCGCTAATCTGAATATTGAGGGGGTCATGGCTTTATGTCTTTTGTGGTTACGGCCCCACTTTACAACGCAACCAGAGTCGATACCACACTGGCAGCCGTTCAAAGACACACTAGAGCCAAAACGGTAAATTAGCTTCAAGCAGTGCCAAACAGCAATAATGGCACAACAACAAAACGAAGGTCAGAGTTATGACTGCCATGGAATGTGCAAACAATCACTGCGATGCAAAAAATACGAAAAAAACATGCTGAAGCGATCAATAGTTGTGCTTTGTAATGGAGAAAGGGTGATTGATTGTGCATTATTATGCCTCTTCGACTCTTTCTCTAACAGATACCTCCCTTTGTCTTGGTTATTATCCACTGTCCATCCCATCCGTACACTAAACTTAGCTCCGGCAGGCGGGAAATATCGATTATGAGAGTATCATGGCCACAGCATTAGACTCTCATGAAGAATGATTGGTTTGTTCCCGTCCTTAACTGGGCTCGGCGGATAATGTTTCAACAACGCATAATTATTAGACAGCTTCACATTGCGGTCGGGAATCTGTCCGTCTTCTGTTTCACATTTCTGTCCGCTCTTCATAAGGAAGTAACTTGAGAGTACAGTATGACCGGCCTGTCAAGACACACACCATGTTCCTTCCTCCTATCCATTCGTCCGTCCATCCGTCCATCCATCCTGTCTGACTTTTTCTTGACTTTGTCGAGTGTCTTCTCTTCATCTCACACTTTTCTCTCCATCTCTGGGTTCTCAGTACGTGTCAGTCATTCTTTATCTCCGCCAGTGCCGCCCCCTCTTCTTGACACCAGTCAGATGCCAGGCGGAAACAGAGATTTCCCTTTCAGTGCCACACACACAGCAAAAGTGAACTTTTGAAAAGATGAGAAAAGTCTCCAGACTCCACTCTGGGTTCAAGTTGTTGGGGTCCAATGTAATTCATGTTTCAGTTGACTTGACATTAATTTTCAAGATTAATGTCTTATGGAATACTATCTTATGCCATCATCCAGAAACATAGTTATATAGTTCACCGAAAAATGAAAATAAGCCCATGATTTACTCACCTTCTAGACATCCTAGATGTATATGACTTTCTTCTTTCAGACAAATCCAGTCGGAGTTATATAAAAAATGATCCTGGCACTTCCAAATGCTTTAGAATGGGATAGGCCGGTGTTTCTCTTCATCAGTCCAAAACAAGTCTAATAAAGTGCATTCATCCATAATAACAAGGCTCTGGGATGTGAATAAAGGCCTTCCGTAGCGAATCGGTTGATTTTTGTAAGAAAAACATCCATATTTAAAACAAGGGATGCACTGAACGTTAAGCAACTGAAATCATTTGGCAGAAAATAGCAAAAAAAAGCTCTTTCAGTGTTCGGCTGAATAAGCAAAAAGGCAGAATAAATTATGCCAAACAATGATGTGACGCGATCAAATGTTTGGGTGAACTAACCCTTTAATGTTGCACTAAGGAACTGTCCCTCTCTATTGCCACCTTTGGCTGAAACATAAAACAGCAGATAGCATATATCAAGCAGATATCATAGGTTTGGGGTTTATTAAGGCTTTTATGCTCACCACAGCTGCATTTATTTGATTAAAAATATAGTAAAAACAAGAATATTGTGAAATATTACTACAATTTCAAATAACTGTTTTCTTTTTGGACTATATATTAAAAATGTAATTTATCCCTGTGATGCAAAGCTGAATTTTCAGCATCTTTACTCCACTCTACAGTGTCACATGATCCTTCAGAAATCATTCTAACATGCTTATTTGCTGGTCAAAAATCATTATTAATAATGAAATCTTTTTTTTTTAAATTGTGATACATTTGTTGATGAATGAAAAGTTCAAAGGAACAGCATTAATATCATACAGACATATTTTGTATCATTCTAAATGTCATTTTTGGTTAATTTAATGTGTACCTGCTAAATAAAAGTATGCATTTCTTTCAAACTCTAAAACTTTTGAAGTCACATCAAGGTCTTACAAAGATCATGCATTTTAAAACATTCTTAACTGCTTAAAGTAACAAAAACACATGTTCAGTTCATTTGGATAAAATGTTTATATGTGGCGCAGTGTCTCTGCGAGAGATTTTTGAACTCGACTGCAAAATTCTGAGGTTTACAATCTTATTATTGTTCTGCTTAATTTAAGATGTCTGCCATTTCAGTTGGAAATAACTTCATCTGGATAAAGCTCAATCAGATAGTTTTTTTTCCAACTGAGGTGCTTTACGTGATTTTTTTTGTTCCAACTGAGCTTCCAGTCGGATTACTATCGGATTATTAGGCTGCATGTAATGCGTCTTATGAGACCTGATGAGCTCAAAGCAGATGCCTCCCTTTGAAACTTCATCTGCTCATGCGAAACTTTAGAGAACCGAGTGCTTTCCACAATATTTGATCTCATATTACATAATATTTGTTTTGTTTTATTTTTGTACTGTTGATTATTTTCTCATCCAAATTTGGTGGGAAGGCACTGCCTTCCTCGTTCCTTGGAGAAAAGGCCATACGCACTCCTTTCAAGCTCTGCTCGTCCCACCGCGCACCCTAAAGCTCAAAGCCGAGGCACAGCAAAACAATACACAAGTCCCACAAGACTGTAAAACAAAACCAAACCCCTGCTGCCTGCGCTGCCTCTTCCCAGATTTACCCATTAATAGCATTTAAAAAGGAAATCAAGCCAGAACATGGAGAGTGTGTGGGACCGTGTGGATGCATGAGAGGATGTGGAAATGCAAATGTATGTTTAAAGACAATGAAAATAAAATTGAATCTATATGCATGCTAAACAAATGCTCCTGGTATTATTATGCATGAGTGCTCAGTGCATGTGCATTAGGTTAGTTTTGTAATCTTTCATCAAAAAAAGTTCTCTAGAACTTTCTGCCTCCAAAAAATAATAAAAACAAATTATTCAGTGTTGTTTTTAAACTGCTGAATATTCGATTGCAACTAGAAATGCAATGCTGATGTTAAATGTGTATTCTTTAAAGTCAACATGAAATGCTGGTCTCATTTTACATATAAGATGGGTTGATGTCACCTGAAATAGAAAGTCATTTCAGAGGTAGAGTAAACTACTATATTTTAATCACAAATTAAAAAGACATTTAGGTCTAGAAGGCAAGAAAAAAACTGCACACAAAAATAAACATACAACATAAGCAGTGGAGTCTGATTCCTGAGCAAATGACTCTTATGAACAGGTTCTTTCAAAGATTCGTTTAAAAGTTACTGGCTTGAATTAGTCTGACGAATCCTTCACTAAAAAAACACACACTGAAACAGAGCTGAATCAACATCTGACTCACTTACTGAACTACAAATTGTTATTACTTTTTCGTAAGTTTTAAAATGAATCACTTCTGGTGCACGTCTTATTCATGAAGCGTGAATCAGCAGAATCTGCAAAATGTTAATTATTTGACCAAAATGAGAGGGATCATACAAAATGCATGTTATTTTTTATTTAGTAAGACCTAAATAAGATATTTCACATACAAAAATATTTACATATAGTCCACAAGAGAAAATAATAGTTCAATTTATAAAATTGACCCTGTTCAAAAGTTTACATACACTTGATTCTTAATACTTGGTTACCTCCTGAATAAACCACAGCTGCATTTTTATTATTATTATTATTATTATTATTATTTTGTTTAGTGATTGTTGTTTATGAGTCCCTTGTTTGTTCTGAACAGTTAAACTGCCTGCTGTTCTTCAGAAAAGTCCTTCAGGTCCCACAGATTCTTCAGTTTTTCAGCATTTTTGTGTATTTGAACCCTTTCCAACAATGGCTGTATGATTTTGAGATCCATCTTTTCACACTGAGGACAACTGAGGGACTCATATATAACTATTACAGAAGGTTCAAATGCTCACTGATGCTTCAGATGGAAACACAATGCATAGAGCCGGGGGGTGAAAACTTTTGAACAGATGTGCACATTTTTCTTATTCTGCCTAAATATCTTATTTTTTTCCATTTAGTACTGCCCTTCAGAAGCTACAGAAGATACTTACATGTTCCCCAGAAGACAAAAGGAATTAAATTTACCCTGATATTCAAATTCAAAAAGTTTCTACCCCTGGCTCTTAATGTGTGTTTTTTCCTTCTGGAGCATCAATGAGTGTTTGAACCTTCTTTAATAGTTGCATATGAGTCCCTCAGTTGTCCTCAGTGTGAAAAGATGGATCTCAAAATCATACAGTCATTGTTGGAAAGGATTCATATACACAAAAATGCTGAAAAACCAAAGAATCTGTGGGACCTGAAGAATTTTTATACATTGTACATAAATATAGACATATGCATACACATAAACTTATGCATTGAATACATACACCTATTCATGTGCATATACATGTTACATACAGTGGATGTTGCAAAGCAGAATTCTAAGAAACATGTTCATATTTTATTTCATGTTGGCCTGAATAGCTGTGAAAGACGCTCAGTCGTAAACAAGACAAACAGTGGCGTTATGTTCTTTACTCAGAGCCACAGTGTATCTTATGATTGTCATGTGGACTGACCTTGATTACAGGGACCATCTCCTCGTGATTGTGGGAGAGAAGCACACAATCTGTGATTAAAGAACTCCAAAGATTCAGACATAAAGGGTCTCGAAATAATGTAAGCTTGGCGCCACAAACACAGGTGTGAGCTATTTTCACAGCCATACTCATATTTGAGAATTGCACAAGTATATTTTTAATATCGGAGGGTATGTTTGTATAAAATGTGTGTGGTCTATTCAGTGATCGAGGGTTTGAATTATAGCTGCAAAGTCAAAATTAGATCCTAAAGCAACCACAAAGTGCAGGGTTGGTCTTTCTAACAGCCAGGCAAACCAACCAGCCCTGGAGAAAAAGGTTAGATATGTGGGTCAGCGTCTGGCTACATGGTGAGGAATGCAGGAAAGCGCTATGGGAGCAGTTTGAATCTATCACCAATGTATTTTTACTACTTAACTTCAAGCTAGATGAACACAGAGTCAAGTTAAGATGGTTTTCTAAGCGGATGTGAAATGCAATTGCCTTATGTGTTAAAAAGGTGGAAATTTTCCTTTTGGTATATGGAATTAAAGAAATAATTCACAAAAAAACAAACATTTTGTTAGCATTTACTGACCCTTGTGTTATTCCAAAGCTGTTTGACTTTTTCTGCTGGGGAAAACATAATGAGATTTTTGTCTGAGTCTAAGCTTCTGTTTCCATACCATGAGCGTAGATGGTTATTTATATGACCAAGCTCCAGAAAACCATCAATGAATTTTTGAATATATCAGATATGTACCAATTGGCTGATTTATAAGATTTATTGGGTTTTATTAGGTTTCTTGAGCAGCAAATCAGCATATTAGACTGATTTCTTAACGATCGTGTGTTGAAGACTGGAGTAATGATGCTAAAAATGCAGCATTGCATTAAAGGAATTAATTGCATTTTAAAATATATATTTAAATAGAAAACAATTATTTGTAATAATATTTCAAAATTTGACTGTTTTTACTGTATTTTTAATCAAATAAATAGAGCCTTGGCGAGCAAAAGATACTTTTTTTGTTTGTTTTTTTAAATCAGTACAGCAATGTCTAGTCATATGGACTAAATTTATGGTGTTTTGATTGTGCTTCCTGGTTCTTTTTGGCAGTAAAACCATCCTGCACTCTTAAAAATAAAGGTGCTTTAAAAAGTTCTTCTCAGCGATTCCATAGAAGAACCATTTTTGGTTCCACAAAGAACCATTCAGTCAAAGGTTCTTTAAAGAACCATCCCTTTCTTACCTTTTTATAATCTGAAGAACCTTCTTTGCCATAAAGAACCTTTTGTGAAACAGAAAGGTTCTCCAGATGTTAAAGGTTCTTTATGAAACCATTTAAACAAAAAAGGTTCTTCTATGGCATCATGAAGCACCTTTATTTTTAAGAGTGTGTTACACTGTATGACTTTCAGTAGGCCTGAATTTCCACTAAACATCTTCTTTTGTGTTTCACAGAATATACAAAATGACACTGAAGTAAGAAAATGATGACAAATTGTTCAATTTTGAATGATCTACTGCTTTAAACCCTGAGGTTGACTATAGAAAGGACAGATTCGTGATGAGGAGCAAGACTGCCATTTCTGTGGAGGAGATCGTTATCGTTTTACCACAGAGACACAGACCTGGCACATTCACACACACACACACACACACACACACACACACACACACGAAACGTCCTTAAAAGAAACATATTTTAGCACTTTGCACAATACAGCATCCAGACAGTAGATAAGAAGTGTGAAGTAGAGAAATCTGAATGTGAAAAACCCAGCTAAAAGAGACTGCAAGGACGAAAGAGAAAGGAGAGAATAGGAGAGAAAGAAAGGCATCGGCGTGAAGGTAAGGCAGAGATGTTCGACAGGCGGTGCAGAGAGTATCCCTGCGGACCTGGACAGAATTCACACAGAACAAAAGAGCTCAGAAAGCCACACACACGCACGCACAGACACCCACATGGCCATGTTCAGCACTGATTACACCATTGTACCAAATTCATTAGCGTCAATCATTCTTCCGGCCCTCCACTGGGGCTATTGTTGCACCTGTAGACTCCTAATTACGCGCTGGAAGACCAGCGGAGCTACAGCCACCTCCACCGCTGAGAGACGAACAAAAAAACGAGCGGCAGAGCGGCAGCGTACAGAAAAGATGCCACGATCAAGTCAAATCATTTCCGGTAATTACCGCGACCGCCCCAGATCCAGAACCGCCGACGGACCACGGGATTGCGCGGCAACCGGAGCATCACAATCACACGCTCCACGGATGACGCTGCTCGAATCTCCATAGCTGCTAATTATCCCGCCGGCTAGGACAGAATCGTTTCAGAAAGTTCAAGAGAAGTTGAGCGGTGATGAACAGATGATAAAATTACCCGTTTGGAAAAGACTAGACGAAAAGCATTACGGGAAAAATGCGACATGGGCTTGAGTTAATGCTAGGGTTTGTTTTGAAGCTGACATGCAGTGTGCTTTCAGGACGGGATGACGAACAAACTAACCAAACAAACCAGCCGACGGTTCCTCTGAAACTATCTGAACCCGCAACCTTAAGGAAGGGTTCAAATGGTAGCAAGAAACTGTATGACAGCATGAATTTGCAACCAATGGAGAATGTGATTTTTTCTAATGGTTATGATAGAAGTTTCTTATGCTTTTGAAAATACAGAAAAATCTGTAATATTGTGAAATATTATTACTATTCAAAATAAAGTTTTTCTATTTAAATATATATTCAAATGTAATTTATTTCTGTGATGTAAAGCTGAATTTTCAGCATCACTACTCCAGTCTTCAGTGTCACACGATACTTTAGAAATCCTTCTAAAATGATGATTTGCTGCTCAAGAAACATTTATTATTATGTTGAAAAAAAAAAGATACTATTACTATTCAAAATAACTGTTTTCTATATGAATATATATTCAAATGTAATTTATTTCTGTGATGTAAAGCTGAATTTTCAGCATCATTACTCCAGTCTTCAGTGTCACACGATACTTTAGAAATCCTTCTAAAATGATGATTTGCTGCTCAAGAAACATTTATTATTATGTTGAAAAAAAAAAGATACTATTACTATTCAAAATAACTGTTTTCTATATGAATATATATTCAAATGTAATTTATTTCTGTGATGTAAAGCTGAATTTTCAGCATCACTACTCCAGCCTTCAGTGTCACACGATACTTTAGAAATCCTTCTAAAATGATGATTTGCTGCTCAAGAAACATTTATTATTATGTTGAAAAAAAAAAAGATACTATTACTATTCAAAATAACTGTTTTCTATATGAATATATATTCAAATGTAATTTATTTCTGTGATGTAAAGCTGAATTTTCAGCATCATTACTCCAGTCTTCAGTGTCACACGATACTTTAGAAATCCTTCTAAAATGATGATTTGCTGCTCAAGAAACATTTATTATTATGTTGAAAAAAAAAAGATACTATTACTATTCAAAATAACTGTTTTCTATATGAATATATATTCAAATGTAATTTATTTCTGTGATGTAAAGCTGAATTTTCAGCATCATTACTCCAGTCTTCAGTGTCACACGATACTTTAGAAATCCTTCTAAAATGATGATTTGCTGCTCAAGAAACATTTATTATTATGTTGAAAAAAAAAGATACTATTACTATTCAAAATAACTGTTTTCTATATGAATATATATATATTAAAATGTAATTTATTTCTGTGATGTAAAGCTGAATTTTCAGCATCACTACTCCAGTCTTCAGTGTCACACGATACTTTAGAAATCCTTCTAAAATGATGATTTGCTGCTCAAGAAACATTTATTATTATGTTGAAAAAAAAAAAGATACTATTACTATTCAAAATAACTGTTTTCTATATGAATATATATTCAAATGTAATTTATTTCTGTGATGTAAAGCTGAATTTTCAGCATCACTACTCCAGTCTTCAGTGCCATGAGCCTACAGAAGTCATTTTTATATGCTTTATATTTTTCACTTTTGGTCAATTTCATGCAACCTCACTGAATTAAAGTATTAATTTTGTTTTGTTTTTTGAACCTTATACTGGGCCCACACTTTTGAACAGTAGTGTCCATATTTTATGTACAAAATCCTTAAATTGAACCCAACCCAACCTTAAGGCCGGGTTCAAATGGTAGAAACTGAAACTGAATAACAACATGAATTTGCAACCAATGGGGAATGTGACATTTTTCTAATGGTTATGGTAGAAGTCTCTTATGCTTACCAAGGCTGCATTTATTTCGTAAAAATACATAAAAACCCGTAATATTGTGAAATATTATTACTATTCAAAATAAAGCTTTTCTATTTAAATATATATTAAAATGTAATTTATTTCTGTGATTTAAAGCTAAATTTTCAGCATCACTACTCCAGTCTTCAGTGTCACATGATACTTCAGAAATCCTTCTAACATGATGATTTGCTGCTCAATAAATATTTCTTATTATTATCGATGTTGAAAAAAAGTTGTGAGATATTATTACGATTCAAAATGACTGTTTTCTATATGAACATATTTTAAAATGTAATTTATTCCTGTGCTGAATTGTCAGCATTATTACTCCAGTTCTCAGTGTCACATTATCCTTCAGAAATCATTTTTATATGCTGATTTGCTGTTTAGGAAATATTTCTTATTATTATCAATGTTGAAAAAAGTCGGACTGCTTAATATTTTTGTGGAAACTGTGATAAATGTTCTTTTTTAGGATTCTTTATTAAATAGAAAGTTCCATTTGTTTTAATATCTAATCATATTTTTTGTAATATTTAAAGTCACTTTTGGTCACTTTAATGCATCCTCACTGAAATAAAGTATTCATTTCTTAATAATTTCTTTAATAAAAATCTTGCTGACGCCACACACTTAAAGCATTGTCCATAGTTGTATGTACATCGTCTTTAAATTTAGCTAATTATATATTGCTTTCAGCAACCGATAACAGTCTGTCTGTTCTTTTCATAGAAAACATAATTGCAGCATTGCCTTTTACTACAATAGCTAAAGAAAAAAAGCTAAGTAGAAAAAGAGAAAGAAGAGAAAGATGGACAATGCAGTTAGAAGAGAGGAAGGCGCCCAATTTAGAACCTTTCATGCATGTATCTTTATTTATATACAGTAGCACATTTTATACACAACAGTGACTCAAAGTGCTTTACATAAAAAGGAATAAAAAAAACCCCTGCAATTAAAATTAATAGAATTTCTATGAAAAATTCTACACTGTAAAAAATGACCGTGAATTTAACGGTAAAAAAACTGTAAAAATGCTACGGTAAAAACCTGTGATATGGTTAACGGTAAGTTCCCCTTCTATATACGGTGAAAAACTGTGTTGGACATTGCATGTAATTTTACGGCAGTATACCGTTTTTTGAAGTGAAAAAGAAGGGAAAATTTACAGTGAATAACCGTAAACTGACATTCCCAGAATTCCCTGTGTTCCATTTTTTTTATTCGATGTTTTTTGTGGAAATAACTTTTTCTTCTTAGATTTTTCTTAGCAGTTTTGTACATTAGGGTTATATGTTACATATAATGCTGTTAAATTAATGTTTTTTGCATTAAATCAGTTTTATGTGTGTTACCATGATGGTGTTTAGTGTTTGTGTGAATGACACTGTGCACCTTCTATATATGCTATTATTTAAAATATTCTTGTAATGGGCTTTGGTTGATCATGTGATGTTGTCATCACCACCTGCTTTTGGTGGTTATCAGTGTATTGCAAAGGTACAAAACAGATTTCAGTATTTCAAAAGGTTGGTACATAACCATTATATCAGTAAAAAAAAAAATCAGAAATTACGGTATTTACCTGTATATTTAAGTGAAAACCGTAAAATATAAAACATTGCTACCGTATTTTTTACAGTAAAACTCTGGTAACCACAGCTGCCAGGGTTTTCCCGTAAATTTTATGCCTTTTTTTTTACAGTGTACGTATTTCACTAAAACCATGTGTAAAGTTGTGTAATGATGCCACAAACTCCATCCAGCAGTGTTGTCACTTTACTCTCCTAAATGAAATGGACATACGTCATCAAACATTGTGAAAAGCGTCTCTAGTTATTAGTCATGGGCCGATTCCCAAGGTACATGCATTCTGATCAAATGTCTCGAGTGCACAGCAATATTGAGTTATAATGTGATATTGAGTAACTCAACAGCAGCTCAGACAGTCTGGAGGTCCTCTGGTCAATGGGGTTGGCTTTAACCTAGCTTGGTGAAAGGTGGATTCCCTGTGTAACACAGACACTGGTCTCCTCATCCTTATAAATACCATTTAACCTACAATTTTTACATTCTTCCATTGCCCTGGGACCAAAATTGTGTGTTTAGTCAGAAAGCAATGGTGGATATACCATGTCAGATTTATCGGATATGATATATAATAAGAAAAAAAGAGAGAGGGGTTTGGAAAAAAGACTTAATTGAGTTATTTCTGCATCTGGCCGTTTCTCCATACATGAGGCTCACATAATGAAACATACATGTGTGACTAACCCGAGCTCCCCACGGCGCTTTCTGAATGCACTGCTGGAGGGATTCAACCTCCTCAGGCAGGAGCAAGGTTCAGCCTCCACCGGTGACCCATGGCACGCAAGGGACACCAAAAAGTGAAACATGATTCTGATGTGCATGCATCCATGTTTGCATTCGGCTATTATACATAACCATTCAAAGGCATGGGTTCAGTATGTTTCTTTTAAAGAAATTGATATTAAGGATTGTGGAAGAAAAATTCATTTTACTCATTCTACATGTGCTTATGAAACATTGTGTAAGTTTCTGCTTTATCTAAATCTGCTCTGAAGATGACATGAGGTAAAGGCATCAGGGCCCCAAAACATAAAGATTTGAGTCTTGGGAGTATGATATAGTAGAATGTGTTTCTCTGTTTCCTTACTATGTGTGGAAAATTACCGGCTGTTAGGAGATGTAACCTTGAAGACTAGGGAAGAGATATAAAAGTGGAGGAAACCCTCCCTTCTTGGTCACGGGGTGAGAGTCGTTGGATTTTTGGCACGACAGGATGCATCAAATTGATTAAAAGTGACAGGAAAGACATGTATAATGTTACAAAAGATTTCTATTTGAAATAAATGGTGTTCTTTTGAACTTTCAATTCATCAAAGAATCCTGAAAATCACAACTGCTTTCAACACTGATAATATTAAATGTTTCTTAAGCGGTGAATCAGCACATTAGAAAGATTTCTGAAGAATCATGTGACACTGAAGAGTGGAGTAATGATGCTAATTCAGCTTTGCATCACAGGAATAAATTATATTCAAAAATATATGAAAATAGAAAACAGTATATTACATTTCGCAATTTTTGACTGAGCAAATGCAACCTTGGTGAGCATCTGAGACTTCATTCACCGACCTCAAACTTTTAAATGCTACTACACAATCAGTATTTCAAATTGCCTGCACTTTTTCTATTTGAAACACTAAATTATGCATTAAATTAGATGGTAACACTTTGATTAACCAGCAGTTTCAAAGCTTAATAGATCTGTGGTTCGCAATTTTAAAGTATATGAATCAAAAGTCAATGAACTGTGGCACTCAAATGGGCTGTGAGCTCAAATCTGAAATCTGTTCCCACATCTCTCATCTATGTTTTATAGCATTTTATGACATTTTTATGACAACCATTTGAACATGCACTACTGATTTAACAAGAAATCAAAATTATTTTGACTGGTGACCTTAATTATTTTCTCACGCATGTTAGAATTATTGTGCATGATTAATGAGTGCATGATTAATCAGTTTGCCTTTATAAACTTTTATCAAAAATATAATCAACTGCACCTCGGTGTCAAATTTTTTAATTTTAATTGTCATTTTTGAATAAATATCCTTTTTATTTCAAAACACATTTGCATGTACAAAATGCATTTATTAGCAGACTTTATTCATGCTAATTCTTTAAACAATATAACTGCGGATAATCCTAAGGTGCCAAGGTGCCATTAGAGCATGCAACAGTCCGAGCATGCACAGATCACCCTCAAGGACAAGTATTCTGCCTGATACAGCTTCTTGCAAGAAGCTGTGTATCTTGGCAGACTTCAGCTGATATTTACACCAGCAGATGTGTGCGGTGATGGGTTTTCTGCTGATGCACTGCAGCTGCGACGTGGCCGGGCCTTTGAATTGCTAGCGGCACCTGCTGCTGTAAGCTATGTGTGAGGATTTCAGAGAGACTATTGACTTGACCCACAGGTCAGGCCGAGCAGCCAGCTGATTACATGAGCCGCAAAACTCTCGATGCCAGGACTTTTCATGGGATGTCGAGGGTGGAGTTGAATTTTTTGGACAAGTTACACTTACAAATGTCTAAAGGTCACTGCGTTAGATAACAAAATGTCAAACCAAATGGCATGTTTAAAAGAAACACAGAACAAGTTGACTTTTTGAACTAGTCGAGGGGAGGGGCTAGTCGTGTTAGCCAATCAGATCCACTTTCTAACTGTCAATCATTTTGCATATGCAGGTTTGCTGATGTCTATGGAGGGCTGAGTTTTAGAGATGAGCAAAACAGACAAAAACATTCATAGTCCCTTTAACGCTTTGTTATAAGCATTTGTAATTGCTTTTTGTAATACTATTGCATATATTTACTGTAGGATCTGCAATTTTGTATGCTACAGAGGTTGAAGTTAAACTTGAAGAAAACTGACTTTATACATCCATTAAAATCACCAAAGTTATTATGCAAAAATGATGATGAAAATCAAAGTTAGAACAACTCCTATTTGGTTTGATATTTACTTATGAAATGCAATGACATTCAGAAACACTATCGAAATACTATTTAGGGCCACTGTAGGTGGAGGTAAAGCAATAAAGAAATGCTCTTTCACACTTTATGCAATGCTTTAAAATTATAACTTTATAATAAACAAGTTACTAAAAACTGAAGTACACAGGCGTACATTAAATATTGCTGCCTATATTTATTGCAGGATATGAAGTTGAACTTGAGATCTGACTTAACTTGAAAAACCAACAAACAACAGCTGATTAACAGCCATTAAGCAGTAAATGATGAAGGAAAATAAAGTTCTGCTGCATTTGAGGTAAATATCAGTTGGTTTGTATCTAATGAAATGACATTCAGACATTTTTAGTGTCCAAATACTGTTCAGTGCCACAGTAGGACAAGATGAAGTTGGCTTTGAAATGCCTTTAAATCCTTTAAAATGATAAAAACAGAAGTCTTCAGACATGACATTGAAGATGGTTGCATATTTTGTATGTTTGTGTGAACTTGCAGAGAACAGACTTCATCCATGCACTAAAAATCATCCAAAATACCAGCTAAAAGGAGCATAAAAGGTTGAAGAAACACAACGTTAGAAAACCTCCCACAGCATTCAAGTGCACAAACGCTACTTCTTTTGATATTAGTGTATCTAATGCAATGACATTCAGACATTTTTAAGTGTCCAAAACTATTTAGGGCCGATGTAGGAGGAGGTAAAGCAATAAAAACCTGAAAATTGGCTTTAAAAGGTATTTTACAGTTCATGTAATGCTTTGAAATTATATCTTTGTAATTAACAAGTTACTAAAAACTGAACTCCTCAGGCTTGACATTAAATATTGCTGCCTATATTTACTGCAGGATGTGAAATTATTTTGTATGCTCGAGAGGTTAAAGTTGAACCTAAGATTAGACTGAACTCGAAAAACCAACAAACACCAGCTGATTAACAGCCATTAAGCAGTAAATGATGAAGAAAAAGAAAGTTCTGCTGCATCTGAGGTGAATATCATTTGGTTTGATATTTAGGTATCTAATGCAATGACATTCAGACATTTTTAAAGTGTCCAAATGCTGTTCAGTGCCACAGTAGGAGGAGATAAAACGATAAATGGAAAAAGTTGGCTTTTGAAATGCCTTTTACAGTTTCTTTAATGCTTTAAAATGATAAAAACAGAAGTCCTCAGACATGACATTGAAGATGGTTGCCTATTTTGTATGTTTGTATGAACTTGCAGAGAGCTGACTTCATCCATGCACTAAAAATCATCCAAAATACCAGCTGATTAAGCATGAAAGGTAGAAGAAAAACAACCTCCTGCAGCATTCAATTGCACAAATGCTACTTCGTTTGATACTTGTGTATCTAATGCAATGACATTCAGACATTTTTTAAGTGTCCAAATACTGTTAAGGAGGCGGCGAAGCAATAAAAGGAAGAATGTTGGCTTTCAGTTGCCTTTTAGATGAAAGAATAATGGGAGAGAGCCAGCAAGACGAAGAAAACAGATAAATCCAAGCTGAGAGAGTGACAGTTGCCAGGTTAGCTCAAACACGCACAAAGCCAACACGTCAGCAGTAGTGTGAGTCACTGTGCAAATAAATGGCTAAATCTGTTCAGTGCATGAGGCTGAAGGTCACAAGGGGAAAAAGCTGCTTCTGAAACAAACAATCAAATAGCTAAAAAATGCCATTAGAGTTCATGTGTGCAGACAAAAGTTGTCCTTTAACCCAAGATACCTTAAAAATATTAGCAGCAAAGAAAGACAAAGATTCACACCACAGCAGACCTTCAGATTTCATTCATCCTCACTATTCAAAAGCGTGAAATACCTCAATATAGCGTTTGACATTGGCACCATTTTGACCGTTTGACTTCAAAACACAATGGCATGTCATACTTTCAAACTCTCCAGCGGCCGAAGTGTTTATCTGCAGGGAATACACCTTAAACCGAAGCGTTAATCTTATTAAAAACACTGGAAGCGCGGTTGCGGCTTGTAAATGAAACGGCATCGAACAAAAGGAGGAAAATATTCAATTAAGAGCCACTAATGATTTGCAAATCTTCCTCTTGTACCCGCAGACCGCCTGTGACCCCCCTAAATCAAGTTATATAGGCCTGGTTTAAGTATCGCTTTCAGACGTTCTTTGTACTCATTTCTACCCACCTTTCCTACTTAAATTGCTCAGTCTCTTGTAGCTCTCTTTAATTCAGTGTTGTTTTATGAGATTTCATGGATGATTGTGCATTACTTTAATTGCAAATCCGTTTAAGTCGCCTGAGGTGGTCGCAGGCAAACCGGTCTGCCGTTGGTTTTTAATGAAGATTGTGTTAGTGAAGTGCCTGAAATGATGACAGTGGAGTCAATGATAAAGCTGTGCATATCAGACAACAGATTAAGCGTTTATCTAAAGCAGAATCTCGTGGTGGAGCTCCAGGGCTGCAGACTTGGCTTCGACGCTCGGGCGAAAATCCAGCCCAAAGTCGGAGTTACACAACAGCACGCTGGCTAATAGCTGATTCCAGTTCATTGGGAGCAGACTTGACTGACATCCCACAATCCTGTAGGTTTACTGGCCTGAGAAAGCATGTGTTTGAAATCAAGCAATAACTTTTACACTCAAGGCCATATGGTGGAAATTAAGGCCGTAGATCAACTCATCGCTCCGTTTGCCCGAGCCTTGCCACGTTCTACCTAGGCCAATCGCTTGATTTTATACTCCCTATTAAAAAAAATTCCTCTCAAGGACTTGCCAACAAACTTTTTGATTGATGGGTTTGTTATGAATGGAAATCAACAATTTGAGAACACAGGTTTGGAATTGTACTATTATGCATCATAAATTGGGATGTCAAATTCACACTTCAGCTAGTTAGTAACAGGCTAGTAGGTCCTTAATTTTACCTCTGTTGACCTGAGCTTGAGCCTTTAAGTCTGCAAGCACAAGCACTTTGTTTAACACTGCATTTTGAAGTTGAAGTCAAAAGTTTATATACAGTACACCTTGCAAAATCTGCAAAATTAGGGTTATTCAAAATGCATGTTATTTTTTTAAATTGAATAGGATATTTCACATACACGATGTTTACATATAGTCCACAAGAGAAAATAATAGTTTCATTTATAAAAATGACCCTGTTCAAAAGTTTACATACCCTTGTTTCTTAAAGCAACACTAAGTAACTTTTCCCTCAATGCTCCCTCTACAGGTTAGAAGCAGAATTGTCCATTACCGCTGTCGTAAATAATTTAGCCTACCGTCGTGTCACATGCACGTTATTTGTTTGAAAGGCCATCCAGAACCGGCTTTGGAAATAACGATGTCTAGTGACAAGGTAGAGTATGTTGTATGACTTTATAAAAGTATGAAAACCTTTTGTGAAGCCTGCCGTGAAGCAAGTCGCATTTGTAGTCTCATTTGAACTACAAAACCGCGACCCGACGACCCAAACTTACATAGTGCTGTTATGGCTGATAGAGGGTCGCAAAGCGAATACGAAAGTGCCGTTTCACCCTGTTATGAGTTGATGAACCACTGACACGAGTTCGGAAACATTATTTTAAGGTAAAAAAAGTTACTTAGTGGGGCTTTAATACTGTATTGTTACCTGGATGATCCACAACTGTGTTTTATTTTATTTTATTTTTTTTTATTTTTTTTTAATAGTTGTTCGTGAGTCCCTTGTTTGTCCTGAACAGTTAAACTACCTGCTGTTCTTCAGAAAACTCATTCAGCTCCCACAAATTCTTTGGTTTTTCAGCATTTTTGTGTATTTGAACCTTTTCCAACAATGACTGTATGATTCTGAGATCCATCTTTTCACACTGAGGACAACTGAAAGACAGAAGGTTCAAATGCTCACTGATGCTCCAGAAGGAAAAACAATGCATAAAGAATAGACTGAAGATGTGAACATTTTTCCTTATTTTGCCTAAATATACTTTTTTTCATTTAATGCTGCCCTTCAGAAGCTACAGAAGCTACTTACATGTTTACCAGAAGACGCAATAAGTTACATTTACACTGATCTACAAATTCAAAAAGATTTCACCGGCCGGCTCTTAATGCTTTGTTTTTCCTTCCGGAGCATCAGTGAGCATTTGAACCTTCTGTAATAAACTGCATATGAGTCCCTCAGTTGTCCTCAGTGTGAAAAGATGGATCTCACAATCAGAGTCATTGTTGGAAAGGGTTTAAATACACAAAAATGCTGAAAAACCAAAGAATTTGTTGGACCTGAAGGAGTTTTCAGAAGATTTTGGTAAAATAATTTACATTTTGCAGATTCTGCAAGGTAAACTTTTGACTTCAACTGTATATATCATGGAATAGACCTAAAAATGTATTTAAACAATAAATGTTCAGGAACTGTAACAAATATGACTGGTTTACTGATGCAACACACATAGGCCTATAATTAGTGCATAAATTGTTACTTAGTGACAATTTATACCCAAAATAACCGCAAAAACCGCAAAAAAAAAAAACGCACATAAAGAAATTATGTTTTTTTGAGGAAAACATTTCAGGATTTCTCTGTTTTCTCTGAATTTTCTAATGGATATGGATGGAGCACTAAAGTTTGAACTTCTGAAATGCAATTTAAATGCAGCTTCAAAAGGCTCTAAACGATCCCAGTTGAGGAGGAAGGGTCTTATCTAGTGAAACGATCGCTATTTTTGAAACAAATTGACAATTTATATACTTTTTAACCTCAAATGCTCGTCTTGTTTCGTCTCTGCGCAGCGCATGCTAAGTCTGTGTTATTCGGGTAAAAACAGTTAGGGGATGTTGAAAAACTCCCATCTCGTTTTCTTCCATAACTTCAAAATCACCTTAGATCACTGCAAAAGTACCGACATAGTGTTTACAAAGTGAACACAAAGAAACTCAAACGCCCTTTACAAAAAAGGGTAAAAACAGCATTGTAGGACGATTTTGACACTGAAGACATAAACGAGATGGGAGTTTTTCGACATACCCTAACTGCATTGACCTGGATTCGACTGACTACACATTCATGAGCAGAGACGAGACCAGACGAGCATTTGAGGTTAAAAAGTAGATAAATTGTCAATTTGTTTTGAAAATAACCGATCGTTTCGTTTGATAAGACCCTTCCTTCTCGGCTGGGATCGCTTAGAGCCTTTTGAAGCTGCATTTAAGCTGCATTTAAACTGCATTTGGGAAGTTCAAACTCCGGGGCTCCATCCATATCCATCATAAAGAGAGAAATCCTGAAATGTTTTCCTCAAAAAAACAATTTCTTTACGACTGAGGAAAGAAAGACATGAACATCTTGGATGACAAGGGGGTGAGTACATTATCTGTGCATTGTTGTTATGAAAGTGAACTAATCCTTTAAGTGTCACATGATCCTTCAGAAATTCCATTCTAATATGCTGATTTATTATTAGAATGGTCAATGTTGGATAATATCAACAGTAGTGCTGCCAAAATATTTTTTGGAACCTGTGATTTTTTTTTCAGGATTCTTTCATGAATAAGAAGTTTAAAAAGTACAGTGTTTATAACAATGTAAATTATTTATTATTAACTTTTAATAAACTTTTAATTATCAACTTAATACATCCTTGGTGAATAAAAGTATTAATTTCTTTAAAAAAAAAAAAGGGAAAAAAAAGGAAAAAAATGTACTGAGCCCAAACTTTTGAACGGTAGTGTACATTCTAAATAATAAACATCTTAAAGACAACTAACAGATGTATATTTGACATCTGATAGGAAACGTCCTATAGACATTGCAGATGAGCAAACAATCTAAAAAGTAGGTCTTGCAGATGTAAAAGCAGACATCAAATAGACATCTCTGAGATGTACTTGCGCTATTAGGGAATGCACACAAAAATCTTTAAAAAAAAATGTATCAATTCATTTTCATATGATTTTCTTTAAATAAACTCATTCCAGTTCAAAATTGGTTCTCAGTCCCTAACCATATACAGGCTGACAAAAACCGTGCATGTCATTTTTTATGACATATCACCTTTTCCTTTGCCCAATGTGTATGTGTATGTGTATTTGCCCAGTGTAGATCATGATCTGAAGCAAGACACAGATCACTTTTGACCTTGTCTGTGACAATTTCCCTGAGGAAAACAGGCATTCGGTGGCCTCTAGTAAGGAATGTACTCGGTTGCACACGATACACGCTAGATTGCATTTGAAGGACTTGATAAATGGGTGTGTCACTGCAGTGGGCAAACACGCGGTCGACATACGCCGAAAGAACACCAAGCTTATTTGCCATTCATGTCACCACAACACACTTTTAGTGCCATTGAGGGGTCTTCAACATGCTGCAGGCAAAACAAGCATGCTGAATTTATCTCCATGATTTGATCCTGTGCTAATGGAAAATAAACCAGTTGTCACCACAAAAAGACAATTAACTGTCAGTGCTTGCATTTTTGCAGCTTGCATTTCTAACATGCTTAACTATCTACATGATAAACCGTCTCTCATAAGCTATTATAATCAGACACGTTCCTGTAGCAGCCACTTTCTGATATGTATGACAGGTAGGTAAAATGAGGAGTGGGCGTAATAAAATGTGCTGTATTTGCATCGCATGCATTGAATGACTAAAGTTAGCGCGCCGCCTTTTATGATGACAGGTTGGCAATTAGCCACCACGCTAAACGTATCAAAAGTTTAACGGCTGTTACAGCACTTGAATGCCAACAGCAAGATGTCATTGCATGTAGGATATCTGTATTGTTGTTGCACAAGCTGCTAGCCACCATGCTACCACAATAACAAAGCCGGATGTTTATATTTAGCTCTCTGGTCTCAGGCAAGCTGCAATATATTACAAGACCTTAAACATGGCCTAAGGGGTTAGGGGTCACAAACTAAAATATGAAGCGCATTTTAGCATCCAGCTAAGTGGAACAAGCAGATGCTGGATTTGCCCTGGGGAAGCGGCTTTAGCTTTGAGTTTTAGAGTGAGGGCTTATATAAGTAATGCATCTTCCGCAGCAGGTGCCTTTTCAGGAATTCTGAGAAAACATAAGGCGAACAAGATGGTTTTAGTTAATGAAGTCTGATAGTGTAATGTATCTGGACTTTTTGGGTCCGTGCGGTACGTCAGCATCATCAACAGTGGCAGCTGTTTACTAGGTAGCAAACTAGAGGAGGAGAGGATGCTAGTTTCATGGTGTTGTAGAAATATTTGTCCCTTTGGATTTCCAGACAAAACTTTACACACACAGAGAGGCGCTGACACAGGTGCACGCAACAGATGCGAAGAACGCGAGCTGCTCTCCAAAGGCAATTAATTCAGAGGCAAGCAGCAATGAGAAATGCATTGTGCTGTAATAAATGTGACCGGGAGCATGCAGATTTGGTAATTTTATGTCATTAATAATGGTGTAGTTCTAGATTTTCACATGAAATGTATTCCAGACCACCTTTCCCGGTGAAACGGTTTCAGATCACTGCTTGAACCAAATGTGCATATGTAATGGACATAAACCTCCAATGTAAACCAAATGCATAAATGTAGATAAAAGTATGATTACTATAATAATACAGTTTAGGGTAGAGAATAGGGTAATCCACACCTTAACTGTCCAGATACTTACACAGAGGTACAATATCATTGGAATCATTATCAGAAGGATTTTTCCAGCCAATCAAAATCCACTCAACTTTGAAGAGTTTGAGCATTTATAGCAGCAGATAACAAAGGCAGTGTGCTTATAATATGCAGAAAATGTCACCCTGGACCACAAAACCAAGTTGCATGGGTATATTTGTGGCAATAGCCAAAAATACATTGTATTGGTGAAAATTGTCAATTTTTCTTTTAAGCCACAAATCATTAGGATATTAAGTAAAGCTCATGTTCAATATTATTTTGTAAATTTCCTTCCATATTAAAACTTAATTGTTGATTAGTAATATGCATTGCTAAGGACTTCATTTGGACAACTTTAAAGGCAATTTTCTTAGTATTTAGATTTTTTGCACCCTCAGATTCCCGATTTTTAAATAGTTGTATCTCTGCCAAATATTGTCCTATTGTCTAACATCAATGGAAAGCTCATTTATTCAGCTTTCAGGTGATGTATAAATCTCAATTTCATAAAATTGACCTTTATGACTTTTTGGTTTTGTAGTCCAGGGTCACATTTTATAGTGATTGTTCTTGATGTAAATGAGACTTAATAATGCTTGTTGGACCCTAGGTGGTGTTTAGACACAATGTTGCAGAGCAGTTTGATTTCAAACACTGAATTTATCATTTATTATTCTATTTTTGGAAAAAGCACAATTAGTTAAAATTACGCCAAACCTCAACAAACATGCCAATTTTTGTAATAGTCCTGGATTTCTTCATGTTTGGTGCATTGTATTAATATACTGCACAATTAATGGAAATTCACTCTATGTTCTAAATGCATGGTATTGATCTTACTTTGAGCGATTTATCCATGCATACGTTTAAAGGTTGTATCAGCGATTTCAAGCCGGAAACATAAAGTGTCAAATTCGGCGGATCGTGAAGAAAGGTCAGCTGAATTTGACACTTTATGTTTCAGGCTTGAAATTGCTGATACAACCTTTAATTTTCTACCTCTAATTTTTAATCAACAGGTCAAAAACTCTTTAGGTGAAACTTCCAACTTCACTCTAGTAACATATGCTCTTTCTTTCAATCAACTGCGAACTTGCATTCAGATATCCCTTACATTGTTTCCTTTTCAAGAAGTCATTTCACTCAGTATTGAAGACAACATCTGTCATTACTTCTATTACATTGTAACTTTAAGAGATTAAGGAACCTTCGATCTTCATAAGGACTTTCGTCACTTACTTCAAGTGGTATTAACTGGCTCTAAATAGAGGTTCTCACAGCAATGCCATACAGGGTTGCCAGCCCAACTGCTAATCAAAACTAGCCTAATTTTGACATTCAAAATCACTTTTGGAAGCAGGGCGGAGGAGATTGTTTTAACCTGTGGACTAAAAAAAGGGCAACAGTAGTACAGTACAACAGTAGTACAGTTCCGTGTGAAAACTGAGACCTTGGCAACACTGATGCCATAGAAGAACCATTTTCGGTTTCCCAAAGAACCTTTCAGTTAACAGTTCTTAAAAGAACCATTTTTTCATAGCTTGGAGAATAATGTGACCCTGGATCACAAAACCAGTCAAAACGGTCAATTTTTGTAAATTGAGATATCTACATCATGTGAAAGCTGAATTAATATGCCTTGATGTGTGGTTTGTTAGGATAGGAAAATATTTGGCCGAGATACAACTATTTGAAAATCTGGAATCTGAGAGTGCAAAAAAATCGAAATATTGAGAAAATCGCCTGTAAATTTGTCCAAATAAAGTTCTTAGTAATGCATATTACTAATCAAAATTTAGGTTTTTATATATTTATGGTAGGAACGTTACAAAATATCTTCATGGAACATGATCTTCACTTAAAACATTTTTTAATTCTGACCCATTCAAAGTATTGTTGGCTATTGCTACAAATATACCTTGTGGACTGGAAAGATTCAATGGAAGCATCAATGCCAATAAAGAACCTTTATTTTTTGGAGTGTACCAAGGCAAGCCTAGTGCGCACCTGAGTCCAGACAACGTAACGAATAGACAAAAAGCTCATTGAAAATCGCCCATAGTTTCTCAACTCATGCGTGAAGACATGAATTTAAAAACGGACCATTTGAACTCCTCATAGACAAGTCTGGAACTGCTTTGCGGGCATCGCTGGGATCATCTCAGTTGAGTTTAAAATTCAACAATCAATTCTGATTTCCATTTTCCCAGATCTGTCTCAACTACAGTTCCTAATCAACAAACCCCCCTGCTGCTGTTGTTTATGAGGATACGGCAGAATTACAGATCATCCGCGTTCCCCCCAAACCAAACCCCCTTCAGAATCAATAATCAGCATCCCGACAAACACAAGCGATTCACACGAGAAAACACTTGAGCGGCATCTCTCATGCCGTAAATCTTCTTTTGTTGCATGTTCTTGTCTATCTGTCATCATTATTTATAATGTAACCCTGCGACTGTGCTCAAGCAAGGATCTGCAGAAGAAGAAAAAAACTGCACACGCCACCAGGATAACAGACAGCCGTATCGCTCACACACATGTTGAGGAGGGTCAGCATGTCCTCAGACATATGGCTCCATTTCTGTCTGTCAGCAGATGGCAGAGTTCCAACCTCAACCACTGATGAAGATGGCGATAAGAGGCCCGATACCCTTCTCCATCTTGGGGAACAACTATCCCTCGAGGGGCTATGAGCCAGTTTTGGAGAAAGCAAGAGGCCCTTGTGCATGCAACACTTCTGTTAACATGCATCCTGAGGGAATACTACTGTCTGTATTATTACAGGTTCATGCAGCAATCTCGCTGTCTTTCCTAGCAACCCATACATTAGCGGCTGGGAGCAGGTGTTTGCTCCTGCCAGGTATACGCTGCTTCATAGTCACCAGTCATTTTCCAGACAGCAGTCAAGTCCGCATTGCATTCTTTCACCACAAACTGTTGGTTAGTTTTACAACCTGTTGCGAAATGACACCACATAGCTACAAAACTCGTAAAACGAAACACATACGGTAGAAGTCAAAAGTTTACATGCCCCTTGCAGAATCTGCTAAATGTTAATTATTTTACCAAAATAAGAGGGCTCATACAAAATGCCTGTTATTTTATATTAAGTACTGAATAATAGTTGTTCATTAGTTCCTTGTTTGTCCTGAACAGTTAAACCGCCCGCTGTTCTTCAGAAAAATCCTTCGGTCCCACAAATTCTTTGGTTTTTCAGCATTTTTGTGTCTTTGAACCCTTTCCAACAATGACGGTATGATTTTGAGATCCATCTTTTCACACTGAGGACAACTGAGGGACTCATATGCAACTATTACAGAAGGTTCAAATGCTCACCAATGCTTCAGAAGGAAAAAACAATGCATTAAGAGCTGGGGGTGAAAACTTTTTAAATTTGAATATCAATATAAATTTAACTTATTTTGTCTTCCAAAGAACATGTATCATCTATAGCTTTTTTTGTTTTTTTTGAAGGGAAGTACTAAATGAAAAAATATGATATTTTGGCAATTAAGAAAAATGAACACATCCTCATTCTTTTCAAAAGTTTTCACCCCTGGCTCTTAGAGCATTGTTTTTACTTCAGAAGCATCAGTGAGTGTTTGAACCTTCTATAATAGTTGCATATGAGTCCCTCAGTGAGAAATGATGAATCTCAAAATCACACAGTCATTGTTGGAAAGGGATCAAATACACAAAAATGCTGAAAAAACAAGGAATTTGTGAGACCTGAAGGATTTTTCTGAAGAACAGCAGGCAGTTTAACTGTTCAGGACAAACAAGGGACTCATGAACAACTATCACTTAAAAAACACAGCTGTGGATCATTCAGGTAACAACACAGTATTAAGAATCAAGCGTATGTAAACTTTTGAACAGGGTCATTTTTATAAATTCAACTACTATTTTCTTTTCTGGACTATATGTCTTTTATGTGAAGTATCATCTACGATCAGTACTAAATAAAAAATAAGATGCATTTTGTGTGATCCCTCTTATTTTGGTAAAATAATTAACTGTATTTATATATAACCATTAATTAAAAAAAAAAACATATACACCAGCTCAAAATCCTACTGAACTAAAAAAAAAACTGTAATTTTCCTAACAGCAGCCTAGTCTACATTGCATTTCTTTTTACCAGCTTTACTTAAAATTTGTGGTTAGTTTCCCGATTTCATGAACGGAAGCCAATGGACTTCCATTTTATTTCAATTCCAGCCAAGAGAGCTGTTGGTATTCCTCAAGCCTCTTCAATTTTGCTTGTTTGTCGGTAACATCTGACAGTCTGCGTTGGAAACGAGGCTGTTGCTTGCCTTCTGACAAGCCAATGAATTACTCTACCTTCTGACAGGCGTCAGGGCTGACAAACCTGCTGTTCATTTGGTGAACTGAGAGATCATACGCCGTCCGAGAGATATGGCGCTGTCAGGATACACCTGCAAATTCATAACCTTGAGGCTCTTCGGGATGGATTCGAGCAATCTTTGGTCATAAGTAATGAACGCACAAGTGCGGCTGCTCCGTGCTGCTGGGTCCGTTTATGATCAAGGTGAAAAATTTCATCAGGGTGATTTTCATCGATCTTGTGAACGTGCAGATGCTTGTATGCGCCGGCACGCTTTGTAACGCGCATATGGCCGAAATCAAACTGTTTACAAATGGCAACCAAAGAAGCTATTCATCTTCAGAAGTAATCTAGATAGCCTGGTTCTTTAAATCACTGATTTGCCTTGTTATGTAGGAATTCTTGTCATGTTATAAACAGGCCTGGGTGATTTAACAAAATAAAACAGTGTTTTGACAATTTTTGGTGACTCAGTATGTATGCATTTGTCCTAAATTGGCATATTACAAATATATATTTTTTAAACTTTAATTTCAAAAGAGTTGTTGCCAAGAAGTTTTTTCACTAAATTAATAAAAGGAAGAATTATATTTGATCATTTTCATGTACATGCACACACATATCAAAATATATTAAACAGCTAATTTAACCTAATTGTACAATTAGGTACACTCTTTTTACTGCAAAAAATGCTTTTCTTACTTGGATTTTTTGTCTTGTTTCCAGCCAAAATATCTAAAAATTCTTAAATCAACAAGGATTTTCTAGATGAGTAAAAGTTATTTTCTTGGTTTGAGAAAAGTCAAAATTAATTGGAAACAAGCAAAATGATCTGCCAATGGGTTAAGAAAAATAATCTTGTTTTCTGTTTAAAATAAGATTTTTTTACTTACCCCATTGGCAGATTATTTTGCTTGTTCTAAGCAAAAACTCACTGTTTTTTTTTCAGAAATTTTCAGAATTCAGAATTTTTGTTTTTTTGAGCTGGAAACAAGGCAAAAAATATAAGTAATAAAAGCATTTTTTGCAGTTTTGTGAATGTTTTTGAGCATTTGTAACCATTTTCGTGCACCAATTTATCAATGTATAATAAACTACAATATTTACCCAATGATACAGAGACGAATTTTTGAATGTTTTGTGAAAAAAAAAAACATTTAAAAAAAGTTTAATGATAGAATTACTGTAGATGTTTTTAATTAAATTGACTTAAAATAAAATGAATTAACTGAAAATAAAACCAACTCAAACTTGAAACATGAAAGTTAATCAATGTATCAACATTTAAATCATGAAAACTAGTAAAAATCATAATAATGCATGGCAAAAACAACCCTACTATTAAACTAACACTGCAAAAAATTATTTTCTTACTTAGATTTTCGTCTCGTTTCCAGCTAAAACATCTAAAAATTCTTAAATCAAGTAGGATTTTCTAGACGAGTAAAAAGAAAAACAAGTCAAAATGAATTGTTTTTGCTTAAAACAAGCAAAATAATCTGGCAATGGGGTAAAAAGAAACCCCATTGGCAGATTATGTTGCTTGTTTTAAGCAAAAGTTCACTCAATTTTGACTTGTTTTTTCTGAAAACAAGATTTTTTTTTACTCGTCTAGAAAATCCTTCTTGATTTAAGAATTTTTAGATATTTTAGCTGGAAACAAGGCAAAAAATATAAGTAATAAAAGCATTTTTTGCAGTTTTGTGAATGTTTTTGAGCATTTTTAACCATTTTCGTGCACCAATTTATCAATGCATAATAAACTACAATATTTACCCAATGATACAGAGATGAATTTTTGAATGTTTTGTGAAAAAAAAAAAACATTTAAAAAAAGTTTAATGATAGAATTACTGTAGATGTTTTTAATTAAATTGACTTAAAATAAAAATGAATTAACTGGAAATAAAACCTACTCAAACTTGAAACATGAAAGTTAATCAATGTATCAACATTTAAATCATGAAAACTAGTAAAAATCATAATAATGCATGGCAAAAACAACCCTACTATTAAACTAACACTGCAAAAAATGATTTTCTTACTTAGATTTTCGTCTCGTTTCCAGCTAAAATATCTAAAAATTCTTAAATCAAGTAGGATTTTCTAGACGAGTAAAAAGAAAAACAAGTCAAAATGAATTGTTTTTGCTTAAAACAAGCAAAATAATCTGGCAATGGGGTAAAAAGAAACCCCATTGGCAGATTATGTTGCTTGTTTTAAGCAAAAGTTCACTCAATTTTGACTTGTTTTTTCTGAAAACAAGATTTTTTTTACTCGTCTAGATTTTGAATTTTTAGATATTTTAGCTGGAAACAAGACAAAAAATCTAAGGAAGAAAAGCAATTTTTGCAGCGGATAAAATGTCTACAGTATTGCATTTTGCCTTTGGCTGTTATTTGAAACACTGTTTCACTATTGCCACCATTTTATAAAGCAATAACCACAAGCCGTCCGTTTCTAAAACAGCTACACAATTCACAGCCTTTTGAGACTTATAGCTCAATCAGCACTCTTACACACTACAATCCGACAGCAAATGCATCTATAAACCCTTGACACACACACAGGTACGGCTTTGAACCAGAACCTAGAATTAACCAATTAGCAAATCTTAATAGACCCTCCATTTACACCTCAAGCGCAAATGAAGCCATCTATCAAATTTCATGCACATGAAAAGAAAATCAAAATTGGTTTACACGTTTCAATTGACTCCAACTCCGTGATAAATGGAGATGGGCCACTTGTAGATATAAATCAGTACATTCACTTGCCATCTTCTCCCTGTTTTCAATATTCATGTCAATATTCCACATCCCGTGTAGTTATTCATTTACATGGAAATGAGCTGAGGTAAGTGTCATGACATTATGTGGATGAACGCCGCAATCCCCCCGACTGCGGCAGGCCGAAGCCAAAGCTCAGACTGCACTGGAAATATCACACACATTCACAGACGCACTAGACATACAAAACACGACAGGTGCACTGTGGGCCAGCGTGTGCCAGCTTTATTTATGAATACAATTTGACCGAAATGTGCTAGCTAAAAATAAACAAATAGTTGAAAATTAGGCAATTATTCACTCATTATATGGACGCTGTTATGTTTTTTTCAATGTAACACAAAAGGAGACATTTTGAATAATCATTTTTCTTAATTTTTTGACTATGGATAAAACAAAAATCCAAAGAAATTGGAAATTATTCCAAACTATATTATGGAAGCCCATTTCCACCACAGAACAAAAAAAGAAGTTAATTCTGACTTTTTATCTCACAATTTGAACTTTATTTCTTATGCAATTGTGAGAAAAAAATTGAGAAATTAAAGAAATTGAGAGTTTATATTTTGAAATTCTGAGTTTATATCTTATGATTCTAAGTTTATATCTTTGAATTCTGAGTTTATATCTTGAAATTCTGAGTTTATATCTTGAAATTCTGATTCTTTATCACAATTCTGAGTTTATATATATATAAAATTGAGTTTATGTTGAAATTCTAAGTTTATATCTTTAAATTCTGAGTTTTTATCTCACAATTCTGTGTTTATATTTTGAAATTCTGAGCTTTTATCTCACAATTCTGTAACAACTTTAAATGATCAATCCTGAGTTTAAATCTAACAATTATGAGTTTATATCTTACAATTCTGTTTTTATCTCACAAATCTCAGTTTATATATAGAAATTTTGAGTTTAAATCTAACAATTCTGAGTTTATATCTCACACTTCTGAGTTTATATCTAACATTTCTGAGTTTATATATAGAAATTCGAGTTTATATTTTGAAATTTGAGCTTTTATCTCACAATTCTGAGCTTATATATAAAACTTCTAAGTTTAAATCGAACAATTCTGAGTTTATATCTCACAAATCTCAGTTTGTATATATAAATTTTGAATTTATAAATAGAATTTCTGAGTTTATATGTTGACATTCTAAGCTTTTATCTCACAATTCTGAGCTTATATATAGAAATTCTGAGTTTAAATCTAACAGTTCTGAGTTTAAATCTAATAATTGAGTTTCTCACAATTCTGAGTTTATATCTTGAAATTCTGAGCTTTTATCTCACAATTCTGAGTTTATATATAGAAATTCTGAGTTTAAATCTAACAGTTCTGAGTTTAAATCTAATAATTGAGTTTCTCACAATTCTGAGTTTATATCTTGAAATTCTGAACTTTTATCTCACAATTCTAAGTTTATATATAGAAATTTTGAGTTTAAATCTAACAATTCTGAGTTTATATCTCACACTTCTGAGTTTATATCTAACAATTCTGAGTTTATCTCACAATTCTGAGTTTATATATAGAAATTCGAGTTTATATTTTGAAATTTTGAGCTTTTATCTCACAATTCTAAGCTTATATATAAAACTTCTAGGTTTAAATTGAACAATTCTGAGTTTATATCTCACAAATCTCAGTTTGTATATAGAAATTTTGAATTTATAAATAGAATTTCTGAGTTTATATCTTGAAATTCTGAGCTTTTATCTCACAATTCTGAGTTTATATATAGAAATTTTGAGTTTAAATCTAACAATTCTGAGTTTATATCTCACACTTCTGAGTTTATATCTAACAATTCTGAGTTTGTCTCACAATTCTGAGTTATATATAGAAATTCGAGTTTATATTTTGAAATTTTGAGCTTTTATCTCACAATTCTAAGCTTATATATAAAACTTCTAAGTTTAAATTGAACAATTCTGAGTTTATATCTCACAAATCTAAGTTTGTATATAGAAATTTTGAACTTATCTTAAAATTCTGAGTTCATTTCTCACAATTCTGGGTTTGTAAATAGAAATTCTAAGTTCATATGTTGAAAGTCTACATTTATATCTCACAATTATCTGAATCGAATTCAGATTCAAAATGGCACCTTGACACATTGAGTTTCGGCCAAATGTGTTTTTCACACAAAGCTACTATACGGCTTCAACATACTACATGATTCTCGCAATTCATTTCTTATATGGTCCTTATAGAAATTATTCAACCAAGATGCATTCTTGCATTCTGCAATTTTATATTTTGATTTCTAGTCAATGTAAACATGCGCTAGATGAACATCTTCCAACAATCAAAGCATCTCAAAGCTTTTTCAGCATCTGACACCATGTACACCACATTTTTAAGACGCCATGTTAAAAAATAGTTAGACCCCTGCATTCTACTCACTTCCCGTCTGCTGCGTCTACATGTTTTCCAACACAAGAACGCATCCTTAAGACATATGAACGGCTCATTAGGTTTTTTTAAATTCTTTATAGAGCTTGACAGCAGTGTTGTTATTGTTAACTAAAACTACAGCTGAATAGTGTTTGTTAATTGAAATAAAGCTAAAATAAAGTACAAATATTAAATGAAAAACTTAAATCAAAAGGCGACTAACTGAAAATAACTTGAAACTAAATTTATAAAACTAAAACTGAAATAAATATAAATTAATGACAAAAGCACAAAACAAATCACTTAAATCAAAATACTAATAAACACTATAACAGAATACAGTATAAAAAAACACCAAAACACCAGTCACTGTCAATATGATTGCCATTGTGTGGAAAAGAACTGCATAAAGAGTCTTCAAATATGCATCTTTTTGTTCCACTGAAAAAAGTAAGAGCAATCATGGGAACAACAGTAAACAAAATGACTGAATATGTTCTTTGAACTAGTTCTTTTATAATTACAGATGGGTTTAATATGTTGTTGTCAAGGAATTAAGCAATAATGACTTGAATGAATGAATGAAGCATTTATATAGCGCTTTTTTGTGTATTGCTGTACTCCCAAAGCGCTTTACAATCATATGGGGATCTCTCCTCAACCACCACCAGTGTGCAGCATCCACAGTACAACGGCACCAGTACGCTCACCACACACCAGCTACAGGTGGAGAGGAGAGAGTGAAATAGCCAATACTACCATAGCCAATTCAATGAAAGGGTATTATCAGGACGCCATGATTGACTAGGGCCAGTGGAGGGAATTTGGCCAGGACACCGGGGTTACACCCCTACTCTTTACGAGAAGTGCCATGGGATTTTTTGTGACCACAGAGTCAGGACCTCGGTTTAACGTCTCATCCGAAGGACGGTGCTTTTTACAGTGTAGTGTCCCCGTCACTATACTGGGGCATTAGGACCCACATAGACCACAGGATGAGCACCCCCTGCTGGCCTCACTAACACCTCTACCAACAGCAACCTAGTTTTCCCAAGAGGTCTCCCATCCAGGTACTGACCAGGCTCAGGCCTGCTTAGCTTCAGTGGGCAACCAGTCTTGGGCTGCAGGGTGATATGGCTGTGGCCAATCAACTTCATAAGTTGATTATGAACTAAAAGTTCACAAAGCTTTTGACAGCCCATTTATGACATTTTTTCCAGCTGCAGCTTGAAACGTGAGTCACTGGTGATAAGGTGCTACAACATGTACTCTTTCATAAGTCTTTAGTGATATTTCAAGGACTTTATCTGTTGTGGTCAGGCGTGGACTGTAGTTACAAGCTGTTTTATAACTCAGACCTAGATTTAGCCCAGAGGCAAGAGGAAGGATGAAAGAGAGAGAATAAGAGCGAGACACAGGCATTGGGAATACAGAGGGCTCTGTTCCAAAACCTAGTCATCTGCCTTGCTGTCTAGTGTCTACTATATAAGCAGCATACTAACTAAAAAAAGGAACTTCAAAACTGACCAAACTGGAACTCTCTATAACCCAGTAAATTCGTTTCAAGACATGACAAGCGCACACCTGACTCCACAAAGAAAGGTATTGGCCAAATTCGAACGCTGTGTCCTAAACTGCACACACCGCAACAGGACATCTGTCCGCCTCCACCTGTCTTCAACTAGGTCAGCCTGAAGCCAGCCATTGCATCTCATAGGTGTTTAATGAACAGCCTAAAATAACTGGCACTCGCACAAAGACCCCTGCCCACAATGCACGAGTTACTACTAGCTGAAAGCTCTCAATAAAACATCTAACTCTGCAGAGCTCTAATGCTGGACTGTGTTCAAAAGTGCATGCCACCGTTTCAAGTTCAAGCATGGGTAGCTGCCATCATGAAAATCTGGACCCTGGAACAGGAACATCACGTGTTTTGCAAACATTGTTTGCAAATGTTCTCGCATGTGCAACCCCCAGAGTCTCTTTGATATTCTGATTTCAGAGTCTAAAATAAATGAATATATAAGTATTAGATGAAAACTACTAGAGCTAAGCAAAACAAAGTTTAAGCTGTTTCATACTACTTGGTTCCACTAACAAGTAGTCTAAGTGAATACACAAACTCAAACTCTCTCGCACAGAATAGCTTGAGAAAGAAATATCTGCCCTCTACAATTTCACACACCATTTAGTGGCTGATGAATGGGGCTTGAAAAAAACAACTGCCCACTTGCTGGGCACCACATGTGAGGGGCTACAATTTCACAGATGCATGAAAACAACTTGCTGCCAGTCTGCATTGTTTTGACACACAAGAGTTTGCGTGCACTTGCTGCATGCAATGAATTCCACCCGTGAACTTCTGGCTTTGGTACCGTGCCATTCGTCTGGTGACCACAGAGGCGGAGATGCCATAACAAGGATCTTTTTCACAGTATTTGCAGTATGGAAATCAGCTTTGCCCGTACCGTGAAGCATCACAATCACAATCTAACAGCTTTTTGGGCATTTTGTGGATCTAATCCATTCCTGGCTAACTGGTTTACACAACATTTCCAGTGGAAGCGTGCATTTAAATATTGTCACATGCACAAAGAAGAGTAATAAAGCATTTCATACCTTGATTTTGAAGATGATGATGAAATGGGTGGAAACTCGTCCTTCACAGGGTCCTACTTTCCAGGTGTCGTGGGAAAGGTAAAGGTGCATTTGTATATTGTGTTCCCACATTACACTATACTAACCTGCATTATAGCACTATACTGACTCCACATTGTACAATATCACACTGTAATATTCAATATCTGCTACTAACACTACACTATTGCACATTATGTACTGTACAACATTCTCATATCACATTATACATCTAACAGTCATTAAATGAGAATGTAAGATAGCAATCTGTCAGTTTCGGTGTTTAATCTCGAATATCATAATCAGATGAAACTGTGAAATCGATCAGGTGCTGATGGCGCGCGGGCGCGCAGGTGAAATGATGCGCGTGCCACAACCGCTGTTAATGCGCTTTATGTCTGAACTTGCACCGGGGAAACATGTTGTCACAAACACTCACAAACTCCCATAACTGGATTAGGTTTCTGAACGCAACGTCTAGCCGGTCTTGCTTGCAAAAACGCACCGGTTATGTTTACATTATTATGCAACTGAATAAAGCACAGGAGCGCGTAATGTATGACACGAAATGAGAAAAGACGCACCTTGACGCGCTCACCGCTTACCAGATACAGATCCGCAGAAATCAAAGCGCACTTGTCTCACTAGGGTACACATGCTGGTTTGTACCCTTGAGAGTACACAGTGACATCATTCATGAGTTTGAGAAAATCCACAAAGATAAAGGTCCAGAAGTGGAGACCAACCTGTAGCGTGAGCAGATTGCCGTCAGCTCCACGGAAACTGTGCGGACTACAAGCAGCTGATGCGCGGCATGAGTTCATAAGACAGCACGGGCGACACACTGATATTTATACACACCTCCAGTCTCCTGCTTTACACTGTTTACAACGCCGGTGCGAAGCCGCGCCCACTGCGCGGTGATTGGTCGGAGGTATCCAAAGGCACGCCTACTTGTATCTGATTGGTTCGTCGGAGCCCTGTGCGGTTCAAGAACTCAATGTACAGTATCTGCCGTTCCAACTGAACACCTCACAGGCGTTCAACAACCTTCTGACTGTAAATGAGATGATTAATCATTAGGGAATATGTAAAAGGTCATGGCCGAGAAAACAATACACTGAAAACTGCACTTGTGATGACACTTTAATTCTGCTCTGCTCACATTCAAGCAGATGCTTTTGATTCATTCAAAACAACAAAAGTGTTCTATTTAGATGCTTTTATCCAAAGTGACTGGCAAATGAGGAGCACAACACGAGCCATTCTGTTCACTGGTGGAAAGATGTGCTGGTAGTTTTGTCCACATTTGTTAAAAGCAGCAATGTTATAAAATCATGATTATGAATTATGACCCTACAGAGAAAAAGAAAGAGAAAGAGAGAGAGAAGGTTGGCTCATATTGACTCATGATTATAACAGTTATCAGTTTTAATCCATAGAGGTCGCTATTATCATTGTTCCAAGAGACATAAAACTTAATAAAGTGACATCCTGTTGTGATTCATATTGACTTGAGAATTCAAACGGAATTTTCAAATAAACAGGTGTTCCTAAATGATTCACGCTGCTGCATTTATCTTCTTTTTTTCTTCTCTCCACACTCTTGTAAACTGAAAAATGCTTTGAGAAGCATGCTGAACAAAATTATAATCACTTGCTGAAAACAATGTAATGGGGGTTTGAGCTATTTAAACAACAGATGGACTTCACTGTTTGGCTAGTTAATGGAGGATTTTTTATATCTCTGATCAATAGTAGTCAGGATCTGGTTATACACAGGGAATACGATGATATAAAATACAATGAACAAATTCCCACTCACCAAAGAATTAAACATTAAGGCTATGACTAACAAACATGTCTGCAATGATTTTGTGGAAGTACAATATAGTGCATATGAAAAAAGTTATTAAATGTATAAAACGTACCCACACACACATCTACAGAATTGGTCCAAGAGTTGGAAACATCTTGAAAAAAAATCTTTTTCCAAAAAAAAATTTGTATGTATGCAAAAAGTATAATATCCAAGGTACACATTTCTAGTAATTGTGCAGTTAATTCTTATATTTGAAAAAATATTGGATTATTTGTCCTCTCCTCAAATTTGTCACTACCGAAACACAGTAATAATAATTTAATTAGAAGGGTTATATTGCCCTATTAAGATTTTGCTTAATCTAGATTGTTTTATTAACATTTTTAAAGTGGTAAATCCATAACAATTTTAGTTTTAACAATATTTCAATTGTAATTTATGAGATTTGTTGTGTTTTGAATCCAATTTTTCTTTGTGAAAGACAAAAACTTGATCCTCCTGATTTCAAAGTTAAGGATTCATTAGTTTGAATATACAATGAACCAAAAACACTATACTTTATTTTTCACAAAACATCCCATGTTTCGGTCGCGACAGCACATTTTCGGTAGCGACCACATCACAGAATTTTAACTTGCATACTAAAACATACTAAAATACATTTCTTTTTGTTATAACTGTACTAAAATTGTTTATTTCCCCCAAATATGAGCATTATGTGTTCCCTTTTGTCAATGATGACATGTTTCGGTAGTGACAATTCTATGGTATAACACCCAAGATATCACTACCGAAACGTCACTAAATGTTTCAGTAGTGACTGTTTCGGTAGTGACAATTTTAGACACTTTTAAACCTATCTTAAAGATGCTAATCATCATATGGTTCTGAACAGTGGTATACATAAAAATAAAAAAAAGTTTACTCAGTAAAAGGGTGTTCGGTAGTGACGTTCCTTAAAGTTACACACAGATTTTTAAGACTTTTGAACACATTTACCTCAAAATGATGAGACCTATCTACTTACACCTTGTAGCTATGAGAGAGAGGGACACAGGAATATTTCCTGATCATAAATTTATGGGTTTAGTTAAAATCAGTCTCAGCCAATAGACTAAAACATACACTGTTTCGGTAGTGACATGAAAAATGTGGGACAGTTTTTTACATAAAGTTTCATAATTTACAAAGAAAATAAAATATATATATATTTTAAATCTTCAATGATATTTCAATATCATTTTCATGAGTTGAAATTTAGGGGTTAGGGTTCGGGACAGCCACCTCCCAACTGAAAGCACCCAATTAATTATAATTTTATATATATTAAGCTTACTAAGATTTGAAATATTACTGTGGGTTTCAATAGATAATAGAAGGATGTGTTAATACTGTTTGCATTACAAACCAGTGTGCTCATAATTAAGAAAATACATTAAATAATATGGTAAGACACACCAATTTGCAATATCAAGCAGCAAAACAAGCTGTTTTTTAGAGCTAAAAATAGCTGGATGTGGATGAAACCGGAAGCCAAACCCATAAAATGTACAAATGGCTGCATCCACTCTAACGTTAAGAAAAAAGTGGATAAAATCTTTATTATGATTATTTTACTTGATAATTTTACAGCCAAGACTTCAAAACATTTCCAGTTATCCTGGAGTTGCCTTTGTAAATTCAGGAGGGTTGTGATGTGGCCACATTTAATTTCGCAGAGGCTTGATGCTGGTATCATCTCCATGAATGATGCATTAATATTTGCAGACATCTAAAATAAATCTCCCTGGATTTAAATTTCAGCCATACATCATACACTTCAAAATCCCACTCTTATTGCCTGTAGGACATACACAACCACATATGCATGTAGGCTGCGAATATTTATTTGGTATTCCGCAAACATATGAGAACAACAGCATTCCTATTTGAATTAGCGAAGGCTCTCTAGGGACTCGAAACAACAGACAAAAATGCAACCCTGGGGCTCATTAAATGGAGTGATGAAAATTGGAATGCACATTGTTTTTCCTGGAAGGAGATTATCCCAGCGGAGATGCTGACGCTGCCTCGCATTGGCTTGCTGAGATAGGTAAATACCTCGTCCTCTTTTGCATTCAAGCGTAAGGACATCTGAGTTCACTTAGTCAAATCTCCCTGCTACTGAAAAAGGTGAAGTTTAATGGCCCCCGAGGTTCAGTGTGACTGCCGTCTCTGCAGCTCTGCATGCAATTTTCTGCCTCTAGATAAGGTACAGACAGTCCAAAAAAAACTTAAATTAAAGGGGACATATAAGGAATCAAATTTTCCTTCTTGATCTTTTGTGATAAAAGAACTCATTGTATTATTGAAGGAGAAGTTCACTTCCAGAACAAAAATTTACAGATAATTTACTAACCCCCTTGTCATCAAGATGTTCATCTCTTTCTTTCTTCAGTCGATAAGAAATAGTTTTTGTAGAAAACATTTCAGGATTTCTCTCCATATAGTGGACTTCTATGGTGCCCCAAGTTTGAACTTCCAAAATGCTATTTAAATGCAGTTTCAAATGGCTCTAAATGATCCCAGCCAAGGATGAAGGGTCTTATCTAGCTAATCGATCGGTCATTTTCTAAAACAAATTACAATTTATATACCTTTTAACCTCAAATGCTTGTGCTGTCTAACTCTGCATAAATTCTGTGTTTTCCTGTTCAAGAAAGTAGAAAAACGCCCATCTTACATCGCTGTTTTACCTTTTTTGTAAAGGGTTTTTGATCTTTTTTTGTATGTTTACTTTATAAACACTGGTTTGGTACTTCTGCAGCGATGTAGGGTTTGAAGTTGGAGAAGAAAATGAGATGGGAGTTTTTCCGACATACCCTAACTGTATTAAACCGGAATACACAGAGTTCATGCAGAACTAGACAAGATGAGCATTTGAGGTTAAAAAGTATATAAACTGTCATTTTTTTTTAAGATAATGACCAATCGTTTTGCTAGATAAGACCCTTCTTTCTCGGCTGGGATCGTTTAGAATTTTTGAAGCTGCATTTAAACTGCTCGATTTTGGCAAAAATCATAATCACGATTATTTTAGTCAATATTGTAATCAAGGTTATTTAACACGCTTATGACTGGGTCCAAAATTTTATATTAGTGATTAATTTAAAGGTAGCAATACAGCAGAAAAAAAGATACAAAAAAAAAAAAAAAAAAAAAAAAAAAAAAAAAAAAACCTGTGCTTTTAAAAAAAAGACGGCAGACGTAATATTATTCGTTGCTGCTTTAAGCGCCGCACCGATCCAATATACTGTTAAACACATATTTTCATTCTCAACTGTTTATGCTCATATAACTTTACATGAATAATCACCAAGCGCCTCATTTTAAAATATTTTTGCATGTATTTGACCGTTTCGGTGCACACCTTGAGCTAAAAGATAACTTTACATGTCCATGTTTTGCTCCTTCTCTGAGCGCATACACAGAACAAGAACTTTTCTTACGCACTATTAAAAACACAACATCAAAGAAACATTAATAAATCAAGCACGTCACGTTTTATGAAAGTCACATTACATGATTTTGCTGATTTGCATGTGAAATTATGCTTTTATGGAGGAACGAAAGCGCACCACTGGTAAGGGTGTGGAATAATCGTTTCATCTCGATTACTGCATTTTCATGATCGTTTGAAGCAAAAATCGAAATCGAAACTGAATTTCGATTAACTGCACAGTCCTAATTAAAACTGCATTTTGAAGGTAAAACTCACAGGCACCATAGAAGTCCACTATATGGAGAGAAATCCTCAAATTGTCCTCTTTTTTTTCCTAAAAATTTAAAAAAAAAAATTCTAATCAACTGAAAAAGAAAAACATCTTGGATGACAAGGGGGTTTGTAACTTATCTGTTATTTTTTTCCAAGCTAGATATCTGACATATGAAACTCATCGTTGACGTTTACATGTCAACGATGCTAATGGGGAAGTCGGATATTATTCAAAAATCATAATAAATATAAATCTCACACACACACAAATACTATTTATAGCCCAACCATTGAGTTCAGAAGTGAGAAAAAAGTATAATACAAGGCCTTTAAATGAAAATGCTGTGGCATATGAAACAGAATCAATCTCTGTCTCGATGATTGAGGGTTTCATTTGGAAAGTCTGTATTCGGTCCTGGTTAAACATGCTTCAATTCTCTAATAAAGACATTGCAGAGTGCAGAGGCAATGTGAGTGTGAGCCAGGTTCCCATTCCCAATTAATCTGTCACTTATCCAAGTCTGGAAGAACGGCCTGCGTATGCTCTCCGGAAAGGTAAACTTCCTGTGCGGATTACACAGGGGCGGACTGAGATGCCTCCTGTCTGGGTATCTGGGGTGGATTTCTGCCTGCCAAGTGTGGGAACCCCTGAAGTCCTCCTGGGAATGTGAGACTTTGGATAACAAGGGATTGGACATTGGTCTACAACGCCCATTTCTAATCAGATGTAGTTCTACTTCATATTTGTAGCCCTTATGTCATGGATAAGACTGTTTAAACCATCCTTTTGGGAAAGAACTATAGAAAAAGAAGCAAAAATCTAATGAAACCCAAATGGACTCTATTTACCTTCTCAATGCATGTTTTTGGTCTTACGCCCTACCTTTCCACATACTAAATATCCCATTTCATATACATCATATTAGCAGTTCGTGTTTTCTTTAAAACACCTACACACCTAAAGCCAACAGAAATCATAATATATATATCCACCTTTTTTGTTACCCTGGACCACAAAACCAGTCATAAGGGTGTTTTTTTATATATTGAGATTTATACATAATCTAAAATGTGCATAAATAAGCCTTCCATAGACCTTTGTTTGTTAATATAGAACAATATTTGGTCGAGATACAACTATTAGAAAATCTGGAATCTGAGGGTGCAAAAAAAAATCCAAATACTGAGAAAATCACCTTAAAGTTATTCAAAATGATTATCTTAGTAATGCATATTACCAGTGTTGGAGAAAGTTACTTTTAAAAGTAATGCATTACAATATTGCGTTACTCCCTAAAAAAGTAACTAATTACGTTACTTAGTTACTTTTTATGGAAAGTAATGCGTTACAATGGTTACAGTACTTTTGTGTTACTTTTTAAATCTGGGCAGGGCTTGCTTGTTTGTTTGTAATATAAAAGGTATGATTTTTAGCAAATGTAAAAGCCATTAAGGCTGAAGGAAAAGCAAATAAACTTCTGTACAGTAGAACCGTAGCTGTAGAAGGAAGTTCAACACTTCAGCAATGACAAAAATAAAGCACAAATGTTAGTTAATCTAAAGTACGTTTTGCTTATTAGTATGGTCATCAGAAAAGACATTGGTTTAATCAAATGGGATTAAATACATGAAGCAAACAACTGCCATTACTTTTTTGAAAATGTAACGATATTTTGAAAATGATATTTTCTTGTAAATGAAAAAAGTAATGTTACTTTACTAGTTACTTGTAAAAGTAATCTGATTACGTAACTCACGTTACTTGTAATGCGTTACCCCCAATACTGCATACTACTAATCAACAATTAGGTTTCGAAATATTTCCCATAGGAAATTTACAAAATATCATCATGGAACATGATATTTGCTTAATATCCTAATGATTTTTGGCATAAAAGAAAAATCGATAATTTTGGCCCATACAATGTATTTTTGGCTATTGCTACAAATACACCCATGCAACTTTTTTTGTGGTCCAGGGTCAAGGTAAGCTATTTTGTTTGAATGTGCGAAACTTCCGTTTCATTAGCTGCTGTAGGTAAATATCTAGAATAACAAAAATTGCCGTATAACTATTCACGCCTCAAACGAGTGCTTGCAATATCAAGCAGCATCACAGACTGTTTTTGTACAGGTAAAATACTTAGCAGACAACACAGGAAGCCTTGTCCATCAAATGAACTCCGCGCCCAGTCTCACGTTACAAATAAAGTGGATACACACCCAGCCGTGACCCTGTGAAAATATGACCCAGTGGCTTCTTGGACTTCCACATTCGCCCTCCCCAACTGTTTGGATCAGCAGAGATGTTCAGCCTGAAGCTCTGCCAATTCCTTGCTCTCGTAGGGCTTCTGGTCCCTGGCCAATGTAAACCGTGACTGGCTCCAACAGATGAGGCTTAATGGTCGCTCTAGTTCCACCTGCCTGTCGCGTTTCAACGCGGTAAAGAGCGTGTGCGTTCAGTGGCAGACACATTCAGAACTCGACTTTACAGCCTTTCTCTATATGAAAACGACTTTTACAAAGCGAGGGAGAGGGATAGAGCAAGGGAAAGGTGGAAATGAAGAAACTGTGGAGCAAGAATCAGTAGGAAGACTATCACTTATAGATAAAGCTTAAAAAACAAGGCTATGTGCAGAATGCAATACTAGCTTACTGCATACTGACTACTGTGCAGTGTATGCAACGGCCTGTCAAACGGCAAGACATTACCCAGTTAAACAAAAATATGTTCTAAGAACGTGTTCTCTGAATGTTCAAAACATCCAATTTTATAAAGGTTTTTTTCTTTGTTACTGCCAACGTTAGTGAAATCATTAGGGGAACATTACATTTTATGTGAACAGTACTGCCCTCCAAAGGCAAAGCGCAGTAACTACACATTTGGTCAAAATTGAGTTAAGGCTTAAAATGGGCTTTGTGACAACTGTTTTGCCTTGTGGCAAAGTCTCCTGTTTCAATTTTGTCCAGTTTCAGAGAAACGAGAGTGTCAAAATTGCAGTAACTACAAAATCCAAACTAATACCATATATGATGTAAAAACTTTAAAGGCATTTTTCTCAGTTTCAGTGTTGGCGTAGTTACTGCACTTTGCCTTTGTAGGGCAGAGTACATTGGAATGTTTTCTGAACTAAAACAAGAGGCAAGTAGTCATGTTAATTACATAAGACAACATCCCAACTAAAACAAATGTTTTTGAACCTACAGTAGTCAACATTTGAAGTGGATCAAAAAAAGGTTTTCTTTGACAAGAGAAGAATGGGTATTGTTTTGGTTTTAGGGCAACTTTGGTGAAAGGTTTCGATCCACTTCAAATGTTGACTACTATTAACCTATGGAAGCCTATTTCAGCCACTGAATAAAAAATAAAAACTCGCCATTCTGACTTTTTTTTTTCTCAGAACTGTGATATAAACTAGAAATTGCGAGCTATGAAGTTAGAACTGAGATATAAACACACAATACTGAGAAACAGAGTCAGACTTGCGTTATTTAAACTTGCAATTGCGAGTCGCAATTCTGAGAAACAGTCACAATTCTAAAACAGTTTAATCAGAACTGACTTTTTTTCTCAGGATTGCGAGTTTACATCTTGCAATTTTGAGAAAAACAGTCAGAATAGCGAGATACAAACCTGCGTGATATAAACTTGCAATTACGAGTTATAAGGTCAGAATTTTTAATAAACTCAATTCTAAGAAATAAAGTCAGACTTGCGTGACATAAACTTGCAATTGCGAGTTATAAAATCAGAATTGCGAGATATACTCGTAATGCTGACTTTTCTCATAATTCCGAGATATAAACTCGCAATTCTGACTTTTTTTTCTCAAAATTGCATAATATAAACTCACAATTGCAAGTTATAAGTTTGACTTTTTTTTTCTCAGAATTGAGTTTATATATTGCAATTACGAGAAAAAAAGTCAAAATAGCGAGATAAAAACTAAGACTCGCGTGATATAAACTTGCAATTGTGAGTTATGAAGTTAGAATTGCATGATACAAACTCCCAATTGAAATAGTCACGATTCTCAGAAACAAAGTAGCAATTCTAAAAGAAATTAAGTCACAACTAACTTTTTTCTCAGAATTGCCAGTTTATATCTTGCGATTCTGAAAAGGTCACAAAATACTTTTTTTCTCATAATTGCAAGATACAAACTCGCATTTGCGAGAAATCAAGTCAGAATTGCCGGATGAAAACTCAATTCTGACTTTATTAATCGAAATTGTAAGTTTATATCACGCAACTCTGAGAAAAAAACTCAGAAATGTGAGTTTATATCTCGCAATTCTGACTTTATAACTTGCATTTGAGAGTTTATATCTCAATTCTGAGGAGAAAAGTCAGAATTGTGAGTTTGTATAGTAATAGCCTTTTTTTAAATATTAAACAGGCTTCCATATAAAACAGAAAGAATAACCTAACAAAAATGTTCTAAGAATGCTTTTCTAACATTCATTAAGACATGAATTTTTTTTTAGGTTTTTGGCATTTTTGCATTTTTTTAGTCCAGCTAAAGTTTTAGAACAAACGCTCCATTGATGATGTATTTAAAAACATTAAAGTGGGCATGTTAATCTTAAGTACCTATAGAGTAGTACTGCATCCTTCACATCTCCAAAAAAGTCTTTAGTTTTATCATATTTACAAGAGAAAATTACAGCTTTACGATTCTCTCCGAAAACAACTGAGCTCCAGGAGGCGCGCCGTGGGCGGAGCTAAAGGTTGACAGATTGCCAACAAAACAGACATTTGATGCCGATTCACTTACCATCTGAAGCAGGAACGGAAAGTTTTAAAGCCTGGGACCGCTCCATCTTTCAGTATCAAACGATGTGTAAATCCAGCATCGAACTAGGCCTCATTTATAAAACGTTCGTCAACAAACACACTTGCAAAACTCCGTTTCTGCCCCGGAAAAACAAACTGCATCTACTGTTCACCTAACGCTGGATTCTTCGGGAAGCTGAGCAAGGTTATTTTTGCCTTACAACCACACTTCTTTAGTTTAGAGACATTCTTCCCGATCGAGTGAGTCTAGTGCAGCCAAACGAAGCGTGTTGATAGGCGCGCTCTTGCGCTCGCTCTGGTCGATGTGTGCGTGCGTGTGCGCGGGCGCGCTCTTCCTGGTGAAATACCCATTCAAGGAGTTCCACCCTACAGGACGTCATGAAGAGCCATGATCGGAAAAAAACCTTTCCGAAACTTTTAAGAAATTGGCACAGAAATACTCTGTTATACCTCCAAATCGTTTTTTGAAACTCGGCCATGTTTAGCATGGAAATCCAACTCTTTAACCGTGTTAATAACAATAAACAGCATTGGACCCCCCTTTAAAACATAATTGAAGACTAGACAACTTTGAATAGATATTACATTCAGTGGCGTAGCGGACGGGCCCGCAGGGCACGCACTGCGGGGGGGCCCCGCGTTGTGGGGGGCCCCCAAAAATTGACTCAAATAAATAATTAAAGCGTTTTTATAACGTGAACGTATAGGACTTTTATTTTGGTAGTAATTGCAGCCTACCGACAGACTTTCTGAACTTGCGATACTCAGCATTGAAAGCAAGCACGCGCGTCAGATGGACATAACAGGCATTGTCAAGGACTTTGCGCAGAAAAATGCTAGGAGAAAGGGGCGCTTTGGAGGATTTTAAAGGTAATAGATATTACCTTCACTGAATGTTAAACGTCATGAATCTTTGTTGTACTGCAGATAGAAAAAAATATTTTGACGTCACGTGCTCCCTTGCATTTTAAGAAGTTAATGTAATTGCTGTTTTATTTGTTGGTGTTTCTTTTATTCCTTTTTTTTTTGTGAAAAGTTCTTAATAAATAAATACTAAATAATTACATACTATTAAATTCCACAGTAGGCCTACTAATTCACGATTTTGAATGAAAAGGTGAATCCCCCATCTAATTATGCGGTGAGGGGCCCCGCCTCCACTCTTGCGGGTGGGCCAACGCAGTTTGCGCTACGCCACTGATTACATTCATGTTATTGGAAGAACATTTGCTCATAACTTTGAGAGAACCTTACTATAATGTTCTGAGATTGCTCCCTGTTGGCTGGGCATGAAGATAGCTTGTCACGTGACAATTGTTATTTTGAATTTGCATGGAATTGTTAAAAACACATTTGGCTGGCCAAATCAAATAATGGACTAAGCCATTAAATACACTTTTGTTGAAACTATGGATTAAATATACAGAAAATGTGCACACAGTGCCAAGTCTGCATACTATACACTCCTGCAATAACTATATTCTAATCCAAACAAGTTATCAGTAACAGCAGCACTTTCGCTCTTGACATGACACTGAATCTCTTTACTGTTAAATTTAAGATGTTTGACGTTTAAAGGAACAAAGGAGGTGAGATGTTTTATGTAACTCCCATTATAACTGCATTGAGGACGAGTTCAGACAGGCGAGCCTCACAGAGTGTTAAAGATAAAGCTAAACTGCACACACATAGAAAAAACAACTTGCATTCATGGCATGTTGTACTACATTAGATTTTAATTAGGCAAACAGTTCTAAATTAAAACTAAATGAGAATTCTATATATGAGTGTTGAATCAACTCACTAGAATCAAAAGTACCACACTGTCCATAAATGACGTGTGGCTGTCAAAACCAGACCAGTCCCATTATAATCAGTAGCACTGTCTGCAGTGGAAGCGTCTGTTGTGTCACGTCGCTCTTTCAGTTGATGGACACCTGCAGCTGGCCCATTTCTATTTTTGATGCACTGCAGAACTACTTTGATACAAAATTGATTTATACATACCATACATTTTTACTTGTAGATCGTAAAATCATAGCCAGGCCAGCTTGTGCTCTTATAATGCATGTTATATTTGTCATTTTATTTTTATATGCTCACTTGTTTCCATCCATACACATGCACAAGCTCCTGTGCATTAGAACCTGGATTTTCATTGAAAAGAACTGGATCACGTCTAGCATTAAACTATATTTCATGATCCAGCTAATGTAAAATAGAAGTGGATATTCTATTTGAAGTTGACATTTTCAACCTAAAAGAATAGGCAGCAACATTATTCATTAAAAGACTCCACATATTGACTAGTTTGGGTTTCCATGCATCCTTTATTCCTTTATATGCAGTACAATAACCACTGTTGCAATGAAGCAACAACCAACAAAAAGAACAATAATCTGTCTCGCGGCACATTTAAGGCTTTAAAGATATATTTTAAAAAAACAACAACAAAAAGAAACCTACACACAAAAGTGGCTGTACCAACTAGGGTTTTCTCTGCATTATATTTGCATACTGTGATTCCAGTGTCAAAAAAAAATCAAAGCTAAATACCATTTACTTCATATTTTACATACCTATATATAGAGAGAGATAGAGAGAGAGAGAGAGGGTGTACAGTACGGTTATCTTACAAACCAGCATTAAAAGAGGTGTAAATATTAATAATTACTGAAAAAACATTGTAAAAACATCAGTATCAAAAGCAATGACTGGCTCAGATGTGGTCAGTTTCTGCCATGCCTTAAAAAGAGTCTCAAGTCCACTGAGGTCAAAGAGCTTCATCTCCAAACAACAACATACATGAACCGCCACGGCATAACCTTACAGCAATACAACAAGTCAAGTTAACCGACAACAACTTCTATGCGTTATAAACATACAATCGGCATCCTTCGTTAGAATGGAAAACACTTCTGATTATCTGTGTAGTGCTATGGTGAAATGTCTACAGACACAATCCTTCATCTGCCGTCCTTATGGGGGAAAACATTGAATGAATAATTCACTTTCCTAGGTTTTGCAATTTGTCCAATGCCTGGAAAAGAGGATGAACGTCAAAACGGTGAGGAGGTGCTGTACCTTATTTATATCTAGCGAAGGTTCAGTTTTCACAGTGATTTTCCCATTAGAGTAGCAGCGAGTGGGAGCCCAGAGAAAATCTTTTAAATCCCAGTTTTGAGAAATCATTAACAGGAATGTCTGAAAACATAAGGCTTATTGTAAGGTCAATGCTAAAAGCAACAGAGAAAGCTTGAAATTTCACATTTTTTATACAACCCTCGATTAAAACGATGTAGTGTTTGCGCCGAAACAATGCCCTGAATGCTGTGTCGCGACAAAGCACCATGTTTCACCGCTGAAAAGACAATACGACGACTCTTTCCACTGTATTCGATGTCACAGACGGTACGTCTTCATTATTTACGGGTCAAGTCACTTCCACAGGCCTTCCAGTTTTAATTAGCCCGAGTTACAATTATTTCGACCGAAACGTTAGCGGCCTTTACCACATAATGGTCGGCCCTAAACACACACTCACACACACAAACAAACTGGCCATGTAAAAAGTCAGTCACTGGTTTATCTTCTAATCTACCTGAAACAAAACGGAATGCTATGACAATTCCCGCCAAAAAAAATCATCAAAAAACATAACCTGAAAATACCTGCACAATAAAAGTGCAGTTTAATTAACCCTTGAGGAGCATAAAAAAAAAAACATTAGCCAAAAAAAAAAGGAAAAATCACATCAAACGCAACTTATTGAATGCGGTGCAAAATGTCAACGTTTCTTCATCAAGTATAAAAGAATAGAAAGTGGTTCAAAATCATTAAAACGCATTTCCCCTGTAGGGATTGAAACGCCCCGCTCCTAAATATCAAGAGAGAGACTTCAGCTTTTTTTCGTCAGCAAGTGCAATTACTGATGGCGTCCTCGGCCCTGGGTGAAGGGGAACCCTACGTGCGAGCTTGTGCGCGCCGCGTCTTCAGGAGGTAGCCAGCTCGAACGTGATGAACTGTTTGAGTCTCTCGAGGTACTGAGCGTAAAGCTCGATGTCGTTGTGCCCGGCGCCCTCCACCCACAGAGGCTCCACGGCGCGCGGACATCGCTCGTAGATGGCCAAGCCGTGGGAGAAATCGATGACTTCGTCTTCTGTGCCGTGGATGACCAAGACTGGAGACGCCACTTTTGACACCTTGTCGATGCTGAAACATAAGAGGACACGAAGTCGTATTAGACAAATAATTGGTAAATCAATGCGGTGCTCGAGAATTCATTGATTTTTGTTTTTAATTGCCGCACGTCTAATCCACTTTACAGGTTTAGTGGTCAAGCAGCGCCAAAGTCAGTCAGGAAGAGATCGTCTTGCATGCAAAGGATATTTAAAGTGATCAACAAGTTTGTTTTCTTTTTACAAGGCATTTAAAGGGCAAACAACCATAAATACATGTGGGTAATTTCTCGTCAAATCAACCAAGTTTTAGAAATTTTGTCCGGCTCAAATTTTTGATCTTGCTAATATAAAAAAAAAAAAAAAAAAGATAAACATACATAGCAATGAAAGCCAAATTATTACATGTCATGAAAGAATATTTACTAGGGATGCACTGAATGTTCGGCAACTGAAATTATTCAGCCGAAGACTGCAAATAAAGCTCTTTCGGTGTTTAGCCAAATAAGCGAAAAGGCAGAATAAATTGTACCAAACAATGAAGTGACGTGATCAAATAGAGGCGCGCACTAATGCAGCAAATATGTCGGCAGTGTGGAAGCATTTGAAACTGTTAGAGAAAGACGCAAAAATCATTACAAGCACCGACAGCACGAGACTGTTTAGTATCGCATGTCTTCCATGAGAGGAGTAAGGGGTGGTTGTTGCTGGTTACTAGCCTAGAATCTAGACGCGCCCCTAGCGGCAGCAAATTACATTTGCTTCTAAGGTCAGTCTAGTTACTCTCAATTCACTTAAATTTCCGAAAAATCCAAGATGTACCGGGCCAATCACGAGTCGGTGGTCGGGCTTAACATGATGACGTCTGACCTGCGACCATAAATTCAGTCAGACATGAATTCCTGGTTCCGTGAATTACGCGTGGAAAACTGAACAGTATTTATATATTTTTTTTACTTTTGATACACAGCCACGTCCATGTGTCCTGAGCAGGAGCTCGTTACATCTGAACGCGCTGTGGTGTAGAATACGCAAACACCGGAAGCGATCTGTGGCGTGTATACGACACTCATTGTTTACACAGCACAAGAGATTGTGGATATAGCGGCTATTCAAAATGGTAATTACTTGCGCTTGCCCTGGTTGTTCAAACCCATTTAAAGCTGAAAAAGATTACGTTTGCTTGCGCAAACTCATCCTGGACTTTTTTTTACATATTTCCCCTTTCGGTGTTTGCGTATACTACATCAAAGCGCGTTCACATGTGCCGAGTCAAATCATAGATATGCTAAACTCGTGCTCATGACAGATGGACGTGGGTTTGTATCAAAGGTAAAAAGAAAATTATATAAATACTGTTCATTTTCTTGCAAAAACCGATCGTTTCGTGTCTTAAGACATCAATGTATCGTCACGAGCCGCAGGGTGTAATTTGGATTTGTCTGTGCATGTTTTTGTTTACTTTTAAAGGTTTAGTGCCCATCTATGTCTATTATTTGGCTGACAGACTGCACAGTGCACTGATTTTTGTTAAAAATCTTCGTCGCTCTGACTACGTCACCTGACCGACTAAGTCTCTGATTGGTTGTAGCGCTATCCTATTGCGTGGAGAGGAGTTTGAAAGACAACCGTTTATCCCACCCCTCCGGTTGAGCCCTGTCTATGGAGAGTGCCCAGACCCTACATTTATGTGGGTCTGGCTTGCCAGGCTAGCTGGTTACTGTATGATGACTGAAATTGTGAAATTGCCTTATACAATTAGTAAATAAACTACAGAACGCTATGTTGTCTAATACACGCATGAATTGTATTTATTCTGACAGCTTTGCAGGAGTTGGTTAGCTAGGGTTCAAAGTCCAAAGCACGAGGAAAATCTGCGTGATGAGAATCATTCATTCCGGAGTTGTTTGATTTGGTTCATTCACAGTTGTTTTCCGGAATCTGTGCGTGCTTTACACACAACCCATAAAGACATGTGATGTTTGGATGTGAGATGTAATGCGACGCGTACGTTTCACTAAACTGAAACTAACCTGAACAAACTGTGCTTCAGCGCTGATAGTGAGGAGCTGGCTCTGCCTGATCGCTGCTTCATTCCACTTTACACGTATTTTTTCGTCGCGAAGAGTCGCATGATAACGTGCATCATCACTACAACACTGCCTTTATGGTTCTGGCTTTTGTTCACACAGCGCTCGTTCCCGTAATTTTCCAGAATCAGCACGCATTGTGAAAGGGGCTTTACTAAAGCAACAGTTACGTAGCTTACTGCATTCGGTGTTTGAAAAAGAAAAAACATTAATGATCATTCTGAAATATCCTGTTGAGTATCAGCATACCATGACCGTATGTTACCTGTGGTTGGCCTGGCCGTGCGTCACTCAGAAAACAACAGGCCAATCAGAAGATAGGCTCATGAATATTAATTAGATGGGCCAAAATCAACCTGTTTTTGACAGAGCTCCTAAAAAGGGAGCTGTAAAAATATATTGAGATGGATTTTGGCACTTTTACCGCAAATATATATTCTTAAGGACATCAACAACTAAAATAAACCTCCAGAAATGTGTACAATATGGGACCTTTAATACATTTATTATAACATTCTCCTTTGCTCAGCAAGGCTGCATTTATTTGTACATTAAAAACACATGCCTGATTCAAGAAGGGGGTCTTAAAATGTCCAAAGAATACTATTTTACTAATTTTAAGTTAAATTGTGCTTTGTTGGTAGGCTATAAATGTCTACTAGAATGTTAAATAAGTTCAGTGTTAAGTAAATATGTTTAAATTGTTGTTTTGAAATTGAATTGAATTTTTTTTTTTTTTTGAAAAGCAAGACTGAACTGTAAAAAGCACATTTTGGCTATTTAATTCATGCAATGGTGAAAAAAATGGCAAAATACATGGGGGAATGTAATGCATATGTAAATTGTGCTTTGTTGGAAGGCTATAATGTCTACTAGAATGTTAAAAATGTTCAGTGTTAAATATTTTTAAATTGTTTTTTAATTGATTTTTTTTTCTTTGAAAAGCAAGAAATAACCGTAAAAAGATATTAAATAGACAAAATATTGTCTATTTAATTTATGCAATGGTGAAAAAAAATTGGCAAAATACATGGGGGAAAAAAAAACAAAAAACGTGTTCGGTAATCGGCCTTCGGCTCAGTGTGTAATTTTGTTCGGCTTTGGCAAAGAATTTTCATTTCGGTGCATCTCTAGTAAATACTGAAGGGGGTCAAAATGGCAATGGCAATTTTTACTTGAGATTCAGAGCCAAATCCCTTTATCCAAATATACCTAAAACTGATTCAAATATAGAATCTTTTGAATAGACTACATAGAGCAAGGTAATGTGACTCAATCATTTCAGTACATTTTTTGCACTCAGATAGGTATGTTCTATGCAACTGTTTTGATAGAGGGAAACAAGATACAATTCTAATTTCAACATTATTTCTTCTTTAGACATTGCTCTTTAAATAAAATAAGTTTCCGCTGTATACAAAGTGAACGACAGTTGGTTTTCAACCATTGAAAATGGGTAATATTCAACAATTTGGACATGGAGCCTCATTGAGATCGCTATATCTTTGGGACTGAACGATATAGGGTCTTGAAAATTAAGATCTAAAATCATATTGCAATATCTTTAATGCTTCATGAGTTATAGGCACGCAAATTTTGGAAAAAGAAATTTATGGCATTCTGATAGGTATGTTCAATGCAGCTGTCTTGACAGAAGGAAACGGATACATCTCTAGTTTCAACATTATTTGTTCTTCAGACATCTCTTTAAAAGAAAAGTTGTATCCTATTTTTGCAAACTGACCCACATTTGGTTTTTGATCACTGAATGGTGTACATTTCAAAAATGTACTCCATAAATAAAATTCCAATATCTCTGGAACTGAACTATTTAAGGCCTTACAAATAAAGATGTCAAAAGGAAAGTTTTTTTAAGACCCAATATCTAAAAAAGCATTAAGATATCTTTAATACTTCTTGAGTTACAGGCATTCAAACTTCAGAGGAAAAAAAAAAAAAAAAAAAAAAAGTAAAAAAGTGCCGTTTCCCCATTTTTGTAATGGTCACCATTGGCACATAATGCAACAAAGACGGCTAAAGTCAACATAATTTACTAACACCCCTACCAAACTCTGTATAAAAATAACAGTATGATGCTGCCAACTTTCTGAAGTCATTTCTACCCCCCTGTAATTTCACAAATCTCAGGTGAAAATTGCTATTTTGACCTCCCTCTACAAAATAGTGGAATACTCTGTAAATATTCATCCACGAAATTCAATATTTTGGCTTTCATCACTATACATGACTATCTTTCTTCAGAAGAAATATTAGCCAAATAAAAAATTTGAGCCAGGGACCTCTGGTTGAGTTAACACGGAATGACCCATGCAGATTTCATAATAACAACGCTGTGCATCCAAAAGAAATAATCAGTTCTCCAAGTTGTTTGCACTAATATCAGTAGAACTGATTCTCAATTGCTGACAAACTCATTTTAAATTTAAACTCATTTTGGTTTGACAATTTAAAAAATGAATTTTAATGAATTAAATAGATCAAAATTGATAGTAAAGATGTTTACAGTATAATACTGGACTTCTAAATACTTCCATTTCAAATAACTTTCTATTCATTAAAAAATCTTGAAAAATGTTTCCACAAAAATATGACACTTGTCAACACTGACAATCAGAAATCAGAATCAGAAATGTTTCTTGAGCGGCAAATCAGCATATTAGAATGATTACTGAAGGATCATGCGACTCTGAAGACGGGAGTAATGATGCTGAACCTTAAGCTTTGCATCACAGGAACAAATTACATTTTAAAATATACGAATATAGAAAGAATTTTTTTTATTGTAATATTTCACAGTATTACTGTTTTTACTATGTTTTTAATGAAATAAAGGCATAATGCAAGACACAAGACTATCCATGTGTCAATTCTTACACTCCATACGTGATAAAATGTGGTTTCCACTGGAATGTCTTATATTGTCAATAGTCATATAATTGCAATAAACACAATTTATGATGGTGATCATAAGTTAATATCCACACCCGCTCTACCATCAGCTAGTACAGGTCTGATAACTCACGCGTGATCCTCACAGGACTGTCCAGAGGAAGTCAAACAAGCATGCTAATTAATTAGTCGCTCAACATGCCTAATTGTTGCTTATTTTCCTCATTGGTGCACAGGCAATCAAATTTGAGTAAGCGAGGAGATTAATGTGTGACACGGGCTGATGGAATAATTACACTGCCTATGAAGAATGATGCAGTTTCTCCAAACACCGACCAAATAAATATGCAGCATGCATTTCAACCCAACACATTGCAGTGGATGACTGACAAAGTGTGAATACTGTATTTTTATCAGGCAACACACAGGGGAACGCTTTGTTAAATTGATAGGGGGAACTCTAATTGAAAGGACTACTTTAGCCAGTCAGCCTTTCCCTCGTCGGTTCCAAAACGTATGAGCAAATAGAATATTTCATGAGATTTGAGAGCAAAGTGGAAGGATCCCATGACCAAGGAGGTTTATACTACAGTGCAGTGAAAAAGTGTTCATCTCCGTCTGAGTTTGATAACTTTTTCATAGGGGCACTGGGTGTTATATAAGTTTACAAGTTTCTATAATAAAATGCATGAAACGTGTCACACATTTTTTGATTTTTCATTTAAAGAGTCACTTCTATGCATTCACAAAATGAAAATTCTTTCACCAAAGAGTTGATGGTAGCCATTAACTTCCAGAGTCTTTTTTTCCATACTACTCATGCAGGTTTAGAACAACTTGAGTGAATAAATGACAGATCTAACATTCAATGTTAAAATGGGGTCAAATACTTTTTCTACAACATTGTATCTATCGGTAAGCTTTAATATTAGTTATTAAATGCAATAAACCATTTGAAATTTGTCATTTATTCATGGGCATTCTAATCATGCTTATTTTTTAATCCTTAAATGGCATAATACTGGCAAACCTAGGGTTAATGTGACCATGCTCACTTGACATAATTCCTACTGAAAGTCTGGATGTGATTTTAGCTTTTTTTATGCCAATAACCATCAGTTTAGTCACTGCTATGAACTATGATTTGCTACTTGCTATTGCTTGTCAGAGAAAGGTGGAACATTTCCGTTCAATAGAACATTTTATTGAACAAAAATGTAAAAACACCACTGTGAACTCAAGGAGTCATCAATATTTTCAGGCCGTGAAGAGAAAAACTGTCAATTTTAAGATGGCATATCTGCTATGCTAGCATATAGATACCTTCAAAGCTAACAAACATCGACTAAAAGTCACAAAACTGCATTCTGTTTCTGTAAGGGAGAAGTCTGTAAGAGAGAAGAATTGATTCGAGGCACTGGCTGACTTCACCTTCACCTGACTCATCTTTTTCTTATTAAAAACGGTACCACCTCAGCACACTTAATCCAAATGTATTTCCTCCCCCCCCCCCATCCTGAATGATTCATTCTTGCCTAGTTTTGGACTTTACATCAATTCCAGGATTTGCACCTGACATTTCGCTCTTGCGAAAAATACCACTCTAACTAGTAGGGTTGTTATGATGCTGGAATATCTGACTTTGAAAAATATCAATATTAATACCACTTTCAACACCATGACGAGAAAAATGCCACATTTAGAGAAAAAATGTAACCATATCCAAGTTAATTTACGTTTGGTCATAGTCAAACTATTTTAGCAACTGAAACTGAGTGGGTGTTTACATGAGAATGTTTTCAACTAAAGACAGAAAATTGTTTGTGCAGTTTGCCTATTCATTTACACTGCCTAGTGGGCCTGGAAAACAAACTTTTGAAATTAGGTTTTTAAATGGAATGTTCTTGAAAAAATGTTATCGTCTCCACGTACAAAACAAAATACTTTTTTTTTTTTAAAGAATTGTGAGATACAAACTCACAATTGTGAGTTATAATGTCAGAATTGCGAGTTTATATCATGCAATTCTAAGGAACGTTCGCAATTCTGAGAAACTAGATATAAACTCACAATTCTGACTTTTTTTACTCAGAATTGCATGATGTAAACTTGCAATTCTGACTTTAAGAATTGAAAGATACAAACTCAGTTATGTCAGAATTTCGAGGCAAACTCGCAAAACTAAAAAAAAAGTTACAAATCTGAGAAATAGTCAGAATTGCTAGATATAAACTCACAATTTTGACTTTTCTCAGAATTGCATGATGTAAACTTGCATTAGAGTGTTATAAAGCCAGAATTGCGCGACAAACTTGCAAATCTAAAAAAAAGTCACAAATCTGAGAAAGTCAGAATTGCTATATAAAACAGTATCATGCATATCATTCTAAGAAATAGTCGCAATTCTCAGAAATTATTTCAAAACTGCAAGATATAAACTCACAATTCTGACTTTTTTCTAAGAATTGAAAGAAATAAACTCAATTGCGAGTAATGTCAGAATTGCAAGACAAACGCAATTCTGAGAAATTAGATCAAAACTGCTAGTTATAAACTTTTTTCTCAGAATTGCATGAATAAACTTGCATTTCTGACTTCTTTCCTAGAATTGAGAGATATAAACTCACAACTGCGAGTTATAATTTCGCAAAGAAAGAAGTCGCAGTTCTGAGAAATAAAGTCAGAATTGAAAGATATAAAACTCGGAATTCAGACTTTTTTCCTTAGAATTGTGTGATATAAACTTGCAATTCTGACTTTTTTCTAAGAATTGAAAGAAATAAACTCAATTGCGAGTAATGTCAGAATTGCAAGACAAACTCGCAATTCTGAGAAATTAGATCAAAACTGCTAGTTATAAACTTTTTTCTCAGAATTGCATGAATAAACTTGCATTTCTGACTTCTTTCCTAGAATTGAGAGATATAAACTCACAACTGCGAGTTATAATGTCGCAAAGAAAAGTCGCAATTCTGAGAAATAAAGTCAGAATTGAAAGATATAAAACTCGGAATTCTGACTTTTTTCCTTAGAATTGTGTGATATAAACTTGCAATTCTGACTTTTTTCTAAGAATTGAGAGATATAAACTCACAATTCCAACTTTTTTTTATTTTAGAATTGCATGAATAAACTTACTGTTCAGAATTGAAATAGACTTGCAATTGCATATTATAAAGTCAGAACTGCGAGACAAACTCGTAAATAAAAAAAAAAGTCACAAATCTGAGAAATAACGTCAGAATTGCGAGATATAAACTTACTGTACAAAATTTTACAATTTTTTTCTTAGAATTGAGAGATATAAACTCACAGCTACGAGTTATAATTTCAGAATTGCGAGAAATTAAGTCAGAATTGTGAGATATAAACTCGGAATTCTGACTTTTTTCTGAGAATTGCGTGATATAAAGTCAGAATTGCGAGACTCACAATTCTGACTTTTCTCAGAATTGAGAGTGTATATCAGAATTGTGAGTTTATATCCCGCAATTCTGACTTTAACATGCAAGTTATTAGGTCAGAACTGTGAGATATAAACTTGCAATTCTAAAAACATATCAGTCCTTTATTCCCCTATATATATAAACTCACATTTGCAAGAAAAAAAAAGTCAGAATTGCGAGATTAAAAGTCACAATAACTTTAAATTTTTTATTCAGTGGCGGAAACTTTTGAAAAATGTTAAGGAAAAACTTCAGCTTTTAGCACATTTGACGAAATGCAAACATACCCAAAGATTCCTCAATTCCAATAAGAATAATATTAAAAATGTATACTACATAGCATATCTCAACTGCCTGATTGCTCGTATCATCACAAAATGTGAAGTATATAATTGCCCAGCTCTAATCTTCTAAATGCTACAAGCCATGAAGATATTATCATATAACCATCAACTTCATGATTTTCTGTAACGTTGCTTGACAAGTTTAAGTGTTTCTTTCTAGCAAATTGTTTTTTAAATATGCAAACATGACAAAGCATTTCCAAATCTATGTTAAAAGTCACAGAACAGTCAAGAGATAGAGATAGTGTGCTGCATTGAATGTAAACCAAACTGCTCTGAGATGCTAAAAACACTGACTCAATTCTCTCTATAACATGCAGAACTGAAAACTATACAATGTGGTTTGTTTCAAAGAGAAAACAGCAAGAAAGCACAGCTGTTCCAGTTGGTGTATCAATATTGTTTAAAATGCAATGTTTCAAATATTCAAAATAGAAATGTTATATAAAATCAATACACTGGAAGTCTGCTTAAGACGCCGCCCATGTTTCAGTGAAGTTCAAGAGTTCATTGGAAGAAAGCTAAACCGACATGACCTATGGAGCAGGAAAGGGAAGGGAAGGGAAGCAATACCGCAAAAACCAATACGAGACCCCATCTCTCTGTTCCTCTTTACCCCTCGTCGCTCTCTAAGAGACCTTGACTGTAGGAGTCAGCCCTCGCTGCATTTTAATATTCAAACCATGCCACACTGCAGCCAGCAAATCTACAGAGACAGGCGAGTCATTAAACTTTCATTCAGCCTGACTGTCCATTCACAACAGGCTTTGCGAACACCCACCAAATCTCTCTCACACACACATACACACACACACACACACACACAGTCCCTCGAGTCCACTGGATCTGGAATCAGTAACTGGAAGAGAACTCCTGGACTTGGCAGTGGTCGTTTCCAAAACTGAGACCGCCAAATTTGCTTCCAGTCTTGTAATCTGAAGACTGTTCAGGGTGTTATGTTTGTTTGAAGGAGGCATTCACACCGACAGTGTTTTGAAATGACCCCAGGTCAATCGTTTTATACAAAAGTGAACTTTTCCACCAATTAAGTGCCAGCAACTGGTGGCGAAAAAGTTCAATTATGACGCAATGCGACAAATACGGCATACAGTCGCATGACGGCTTGTACGGTTGAGTACAAACACCAACTTAGCAAAAGAGACCTTCGACGAACTGTGGTCAATGTGAATGCACCTCCAGACAGGTACGTGATGGAGCAGCATCTGTTGCACATCTCTCATCACTGGTTGGGTTGACATAAGGGGATGTGGGGCGGAAAAACAGATGTTTCTCTCCAAGACATTTGAGGAACATCTGTACTGCGCTCTGATAACAATCGAATAACAGATGTGTCCAAATTAATTATGAAACACTAGAATCTTAACTCTCAAATGCACTATTCTTTTAAAAGAACAGTTTATACAAACATGAAAAGTTTGTGATTTACTTACTCTCATGGTGCTCCAAACTCTTGTGGTTTTGTTCTTTTGTGGAAAACAAAAGGAACATTTTGAAAAAAATTCATGCAGCTGTGAGTTTGAGAGATTATGAAGTTGCACAATTAATCAAAATAAAAGCAAAATCATGACACAGCTTAATGTGATTATCAAATATCAAATATCACATTATCAAAAAAACCTTTAAAGTATAAAAATGGATAAATATGTATGTAAATGAACTTATTTATTTATTTATATATATATATATATATATAAATAAATAAGTTCATTTACATACATATTTATCCATTTTTATACTTTAAAGGTTGTATCAGCGATTTCTAGCCTAAAACATAAAGTGTCAATTTCAGCTGACCTTTCTTCACGATCCGCTCGCTGCCTGCCCCATAAATTGTCTGTGAAAAAACCGCGTCTCTCTGGTCAGCCTAGGGTCCGAGATATGCCAAAAAAACAATCGGCACTACCAACCTTTCCACACATAAACAAACAGTGTTCCAACCAATCAACGTCAGGGGTTTGGTGTTGTGGACTTTCGCTCCGCCTCCCTCACATCCCTGCACCAGTAGGAAAGTCCACAACACCAAACCCCTGACGCAGATTGGTTGGAACACTGTTTGTTTATGTGTGGAAAGGTTGGTAGTGCCGATTGTTTTTTTGGCATATCTCGGACCCTAGGCTGACCAGAGAGACGCGGTTTTTTCACAGACAATTTATGGGGCAGGCAGCGAGCGGATCGTGAAGAAAGGTCAGCTGAAATTGACACTTTATATTTTAGGCTAGAAATCGCTGATACAACCTTTAAGTATTTTAAGTATACAATTTTTCTGAAATGGTCATTTTTTACAGCGAAATGTGTGACCCTGGACCACAAAACCAGTCATAAGGGTCAACTGAAATTGAGATTTATACATGGTCAGAAAGCTTTCCATTGATGTATGGTTTGTTAGGATGCACCAAAATTTGGCCGAGATTCAACTATTTAAAAATCTGGAATCTGAGAGTGCAAGAAAATCTAAATATTAAGAAAATTGCCTTTAAAGTTGCCCAAATTAAGTTCTTAGCAATGCATATTACTAGTCAAAAATTTAGTTGATAAATTTACAGTAGGAAATTTACAAAATAACTTCAGGAAACATTTTCCTTGCATCCTAATGATTTTTGGCATAAAAAAAACAAAAACAAAAAAAACCTATACAATATTTTTTGGGCTATTGCTACAAATATACCCATGCTACTTAAGACTAGTTTTGTGGTCAGTGTCATATGTTAGAATAATTTATTTTAATGTATTTTTTTTTATATGAAACAATATAATATAAAAGTATTAATATTAGTTGTAGTTGTAGTAGTATTGTAAAGTTACACTGGTAATCAACTATAAATTACTTTTTTTAAATACCACATGAGAAAAATCATCACAAAAAAATGCAATTATATTGCTCTCTATTGCCTTATTAAACATTTTCAATAGTAATGGTTCATAATGACCACATGCCAAGCTCAAAAAAGACTGGGAAAAACAATAAAAGCACCATAAAAGACTTAAGATGGTTGAAAGGTCTTTCAAAGCCATATGGTAACTAGGAACTGACTTAGATTATTAGTGAATAATGATCTTAATATTCATCTAATACTCACAAAAAACATATGATTTTAAAAGACTAAAAACTACTTTTAAGGTGCTTTATATAGTTTTAGTGAATGGTCTAAGCATTAATGTCAGGAAAAGCCCCTTATGCTTGAGAGCGGCCACGTATGAAGAGTTTCTTGGAGGTTATAGTAAATTTAAAGAATGATCATATGACTTTTTATATATACCATGTGACCTATGCGTTTCCATTAGGCATATTTTTTATTTGCCATTTCAATTTGCGCAATTTGAGAGGTAATGGAAACACAGCTACTGTCATTGCATGGAAAGAGCTGCAATAAGATTTCTCAAATATTCCTTCTGTGCTCTATGGAAAAAAAAAAGAACAGGTTTTAAACCGCATGAGGGTGAGTGAGTAAGGTTACAAGTCTGAATTTCAAGCCTCAGAGCTCCACCTTAGCGCTATCATGACCTTCATTTGACTTGGTGTACAGCGAAAACTATTTACCTGAAGCTTCATCAGTCCTTATCCTACCACTTCAATCCTCATAACTCTACTCCTCATCTTGCTCAAACACACACACACAAAAAAAAACTCCCAATTTCAAATCCGCCCACTTTAAGATTTCACATTTTATTAAGGGGAACGGACGACGTGTTAAACCATAATGCTTTTGACAAATTGCAAGCCGGCGTCAAGACAGCTAGCTCATTAACACCTCCCGTCAGCTGGCTTCGTGTTCATTACGGGTCTTTGACGGGGCCGGCTGGCGAGCTATTAGAACACAGAGACGGTTCAATCTCTCACGACTGTAGCCTCTCATTATGAAACACTGACAGAGCTGACAGAGTAGGAGAGAATCAGGCCTCCACGACTCCCATTCATCACCCAAAGGAGAGCGAGAAAAAGAACATCTGCCTCCGAGACAGAATCACTTTGATTACAATGAAACGCGCCCCCGACCATCGCTAATTTCACCAGGTCTGGAGTAGAGTGAGCGAAACGAGACGGAGGAGGTTTCCGTCAGTCTCCTTCTGCCGACACGTTTCTTAAGCCTCGACAGCATTCTGTCGGAGAGCTCCGGCTGTAATCTTCCCATTATAGCCCTTAATCTTGCAATTTGATCTTGTCGCAATTTAATTAGATTTAAATATGAGGACGGATAAAACAGGATCAGCGATTAAGAGACGTCCCAGACCGGTCGCTGGCGTCTAATCGCGTTTAATCCGGAAATCCGCATTCCGCTTTACGATTTAGACCCAACTTAACCGCGGATTGACTTCAGTGCCTTGTAAAGAACGATTTGGCCATTTTATTATTATTTTGACCCCCTTCTGCTCCTTCCCTCTTCAAGCACAGATCAAGAAAGTCTTTGATGAAAACAGTCACTTGCTGAGATTAAACACAGGGAATGAAGACCTGTGACCACCGTCAGCATCTCAAAGAAGACTTGAAGATTAAACCCAGGAGTATCGGGTCAACATCCAAATGAGCAGTCATGTGAGCTCCCAAGAGGTGTTACCCGTAAAGCTTTTGTGATGCCTCTTAAGGGCGTAATTTGATCACAGCCGAAAGGTGGAATTCTAAGACAAAAGATAATGACAAAAAAAAAAAAGTGAAACCAAAGTCTATTTAAGGCAAGTCAGTTCACCCAGGAAATCTTCTGACTTAAAAATAAGTTTAAATTTTTCTAGACCAAGTTTTAGTGGTTAAATTTAATTTTAGTCATCAAAAAGTATGTTAATTAATTGAAATCATGAAATGTACATTTCCTGATCATTTATTTCCAAGATGGTCATGTCGTTCTTTCATCTTTCAGTTTTTTTGAGGAAAACATTGAAGGAATTTTCTCCTTATAAATGGACTTCAATGGTGGCCAACAGGTTGAAGATCCAAATTGCAGTTTCAAAGCAGCTTCAAAGGATTCTATATGATCCCAGCCAAGGAATAAGGGTCTTATCTAGCGAAACGATTAGGCATGTACTTAAAAATGTTTACATTTCTATACTTTAAGTACAAATGCTCATCTTGCACTAGCTCTGCAATCACTCGTTGTGTAATCATATTGGAAAAGTCATGTGCGGTTAGTTTTTCATCTGTGTACGGTTAAAAAAAAAAAAGGTAAGGCAGGGCGGAAAACTCCCACACATCCCATTTTCACCTCCAGCTTCAAAACAGTCCAACACCTTTGTTTTACCTTTTTTTTTTTTTTTTGTAAAGGGCGTTTGACTTTTCTTTGTATGTTCGCTTTGTAAACACTTTAGGTACTTTTTGTACATTCGCCTGCGTAGGTGTTTGATTACATAATGCTACTGCTAGATGCATTTGTGGTTAAGTTTATAACTTGTATTTTCTTTAAAAATGACCGATTGTTTTGCTAGATAAGACCCTTATTTCTTGGCTGGGATCGTGTAGAGCCCTTTGAAGCTGCAATTTGGACCTTTAACCTAGGGCTGCTCGATTTTGGCAAAAATCATAATCACGATTATTGGTCAATATTGTAATCACGATTATTTAACACGATTATGACTGGGTCCAAAACTTAATTTAAAGATAGCAATACAGCAGAAAAAAAAATACTGAATACTGAAGTGTAAAGTAGTCTAACAATACTACAGAAATAAATTTTAATGTAAAATAAAACAGTGTCTTCAGTGTAATAGTTAAACATTCTTGGTCTCTTATTAAAACTACAAAAGTCCTTCATTCAAGAGCAGTGAGTGATTCTCTTTTGTTTTATTGATATTAAGCACAGAGGCGGCAAAAGGAATATTATCTGTTGCCACTTCAAGCGTCACAGGGATCCAATATACCGTTACACATGTATTTTCATTCTCAACTGTTTATGATCATTTAAGACAATAATTGATTCATCACAATTATTGCATTTTCATGATCGTTTGAAGCAGAAATCGAAATCGAAACAGAATTTCGATTAATTGCACAGCCCTACTTCAACCCGTTGGCAACCATTGAAGTCCACTATATGGAGAAAAATCCTGAAATTGTTTCCTCAAAAACCTTCATTTCTTTTGTGCAATCACATTGGAAGAGTCACACGATTTTAGTTCTTTGTCTGTGTACTTTGGTTCAAATAGGTGAGGTTGGGTGGAAAACTCCATCTCATTTTCTCCTCCAACATTGTTTGACTTTCTTTGTATGTTCACTTTGTAAACACTGGGTTGGCACTTCCGCCTTTGTCACACGTGTGTGATTACGTAATGCATGAAGTTGAGCTAGTGCAAGATAAGCATTTGCTGTTAAAAAGTATATAAATTTGTATTTTTCGTTTGAAAAGGGCTGTTTCGCTAGATAGGACACTTATTCCTTGGCTGCGATCGTGTAGAGCCCTTTGAAGCTGCATTACAACTGCAATTTGGACCTTCAACTCATTGATTTCTATTTAAGTCCATTATATGGAGAAAAATCTTGGAATGTTTTCCTCAAAAACCTTATTTCTTTTCGACTGAAGAAAGAAAGATATGAACATCTCGGATGACATAGGGGTGAGTAAGTTATCATGAAATTTTCATTCTGGAAGTGAGTTGCTTTAAAAGTGTAGATTTTAGGGCCATATTAAATTAGTTTTATTTTTTAAAATTGGTTTATTTTTCCCAAATTCAGTGTTTTCCTTTTTTTTAATGGTTTAGTTCAATTTTAATATTCAAGAAGCATGTCTAAATCAATTGAATTCATAAAACAACTTTAAACAATAATATGGTCCTATGAAACTGTTTACTCTTAATTTCTCTGGCTTTATAATTAAACACAAATTTGACATGAAAAACAGTTGTAATCAAATGAAGGCATAAAACATTACAATTGCAGTTAGGCTTGCAAAACATAAACCTCAACGTAACAAAAAAAAAAAAAACTTTGATTCTTTGGCAAAGTGAAAGTTGATTTATTCATCCCAAATTTGCCAAGTTCCATGGCATTCCGTGTTATACTTTAAAATTCATTTTTATGCCTAGTTCGGTGATTGTGTCCAGGTTTTCAGCATCACAGAAATCAAAAGGCCCTAAAATAGCAGCTACTCTGACATGGAGGAAAAAGCAGCATGCACTTGAAATTATCCAGTTTTAATCATATTTAAGCATGGCTGATGGAGACATCTTGTCAGAAAGAGCTAACAATTTCAACCGATGATGAGCCGTGGACGCCCACTCTGATGTGTTATGAGATGCACGCTGAGAAACCCAGATAGACAACGAGCGCTCAATCTGACTGATTGCAAATTCCGTTTTCATTTGCTTTTCCCAATTGTGCACGCACTAAATATGACCATTTAAAATTAGATACACTTGTACAGTCCAAAAACCAATTTGAGAGTTACTTTGAGTTTACTGTGCTTTGGGTAAGATTTTATTTTATAAAATAAATACCACTTTTATTAACCCAGGTTGAAATAATTGCTCAAAAGTAACAATATAGACAAATCAATGCTGTTCTTTCAAACTTTCTATTCAAATAACAAAAATGTAAAATATTAAAGGGGTCATATGATATTGCTAAAAGAGCATTATTTGGTGTATTTGTTGCTATGTAATGTTTATGCAGTGTGAGGTTTAAAAACATAATTTTCCACATATTGTACATTATTGTTGCACCTCTCTGCCCTGCCTTTCTGATACGCTTCGATTTTTACAAAACTCATCGTTGATGAAAACCAAGGTGTACTCTGATTGGCCAGTTATACAGTGCGTTGTGATTGGCTGAATACCTCAACCATTACAATGCCGTTTCTCGGCGTTGCGAGACAGAAACAATAAAACCCATTATAAACGAGGCATTTGTTGAATCCAGCAGGGACATAACTAGAGATTGACCGATGTATCGGTTTTGCCGATTAATCGGAACTGATAGTTGATTGGCGGAATTACCGGTTATCTGCAAAAATCCACTCCGATAGTTTTTTATTTTTAAGATTGATAAAACTGTAGAATAGACATTTTTCCAATACTTTTCAACATTTTACTAATATTTTTAAATATTTAAATTGCTTTTGTTAACATTAATGAGCTATGAACTAACTTTAATGCTCAATATATAATTAATATTAATATATTTTGTATATGTTCAGTCCCTTATTAGCCCTTTGTAATATGGTTCAGTCCCTTATTTTAAATAGTAGACCACTATTTTAGTTTCTATTCCGTATCCATTTTAAAAACTATCGGTCAATTAATATGTATCGGCCAGTGTGGTCCAACCTAGCTATCGGTAAAATCCAATATCGGTTGACCTCTAGACATAACTACTGATTATAATGACTCATACTGTCTTTTTATGTGTTGCTTTGCGTTGCGTAAACATAACACCATGTCTGCATTTGCAATCGTAGAACAAAATTTTCTGGAAGTGTGTTAATGATTTTGTTGTATGTTTCTGTTATTCATTAATTTTTTCCAAGTTTTCACAATATTTGGATTTGGTCTTATTTCGTATAGCATTTAATTGCATTTGTGTTATGGTAATGAGAAGTCTTTTATTGTGAAATTTATTGGCGTGAACGGATATAGTGCGAGTACGCGCTTAACATTTCAGTACGGAACGAGACCGAGACGCATGTGGTTATGGCCTCAAAGGTTTACGGTTCATAAGGAGTTTAGCTTCTGGTTTAAATGGAGAACAAGGTATTTTGACTTCTTGTTACCTGTTATCTTTGTTTTTACTTTGTTTTGTTGTAGTAAAATTATTTGTTTGCTATTTTTGTGATATCTAGTTATGTTTACGTGGTGTTTATTTATTTGTATTTGGTTCCGATATGTTTGTTTCAAGGTTTACTCATTTTTTTTGTTCGTTTGGTTTTTCGTTGTACAAGCTCTTACGTTGATCCTCAATCTGATTATTGATGGTGTACGGCATGAAGCGGCGATTTGTGGCGCATGTGTGAATAAACTACGAGGATCATCAGTTGGAGAGTCGATTTTTTTATTGAACCAGGGAGCTGCAAAGTGAACTTCTTTTCCCCCCAAACTCTGTTTTCTCCATTTAATATTTTTCTGGATTCCGTTTTAATGGTTTAGTTATGTTCTAATAATTAAGAAGCATGCCTAAATCAAAAAGCAGCATCAAATCAGGATATTAGAATGATTTCTGAAGGATCACGTGACTCTGAAGACTGGAGTAATGATTCCAAAAATTCAAATTTGTATCATAAATAAATTACATTTTAAAATACATTCAAATAATTCAGAAGCATTTCGTAAATCAAAAAGCAGCATCAAATCAGTATATTAGAATGATTTCTGAAGGATCATGTGACTCTGAAGACTGGAGTAATAAATCAAAAAAATTCAAATTTGCATTATAAATTACATTTTAAATTACAAATTGTAAAAATATTTCACATTACAGTATTTTTGAACAAACAAATACAGCCTTGGTGAGCAGAAGAGACTTTTCAAAAAAAAAAAAAAAAAAAAAAAAAAAAAAAAAAATTGAACTGAACCCAAACTTTCAATAGTATTGGTTTTACAGATTAACTGAAATGAGACTTTACATTGTCTCCTCATACAGTCTGTCAAAACATTTAAAAGCAAGAATTCACTGAGAAATGTCTAAAGACATGCAACAATGACTTCTGTCTGTGCACCAACCGCTTGCTATGATGATTTTGATAACTCTTCTAAAACAGCACCTAGTGAGTCACATATTTTGATTGTCTGATTTTAAACATTTCAGTGACATAATAAATGAATCTGCAAGTGAAAACTGCAGCAGGGGAATCCGAGTGACAGAAAAGACATTATAAACTTGTAGCTCGAAGCGAACTCGAAGCTGAAGCGAATGGGTTTGCGGGTTGTGATGAGGGAATATCATGACTGATATACAGTAAGTGAGTGCAGAATAAAGATAGGTCTCCTCGGCTGCACAGGTGAGCTGTTTCTCACCGTTTTTATCTCGGCAGCCAGACGCGGAGGTTACAGCCGAGATGAAGGGAACGAGATTTAGAGGTAACGCACGCGACACCCGACACTTTCAGGGAAAAAGCGATGCACGTTCACAGAAACAGTCAAAGGTGTCAACTATCACGACAGGGGCTTTCAAAAGAACTACTTCGATTTTACCAGGAATACTTGAAGATAATCTGTGTAATCTGACATGTTTCAAGCTGTGCAATATAACAGCACGAGAGCAACCGCAGTTTCATGCTGCCGTTCAAGGGTTTTCATGAACGGTTACAGGGATGGCTTTTAAGAGCAATTACACGTATAGAAGTTCACGACAACTTGTCCAAGCAAAACACACCTTCTGTCAGCGCAGACGTCCTGCAATTCTCAGGTTTGAGAGGACTTAGCGGGAGATTTTGTTTGACAGAACGGATCAAAGTTTCTGTCCCTGGAAGTGAGAGTGAAAGCCTGCGTGTGAGTGTATGTGCGCAATTATACTGTACAAGTCACATCCGAGTGTTAATTGCAGACCTGTCATATTAAGGCAAGGTCTTAAAGTCCCTCGTTCAGATCTTATAAAAGCAGTACACTATACAATAACCAGACGCTCTTTTCTTTCTAATGCTGTGCAATTATAGTCCATCCATATGCATAGTATCTGTGGTATCTAGTAGGAGTGGAGTAATGTCACAATATGCACAATTTTTGATTACAGACAAATTTGAAATGAAATACACTTGCATTCAAAAGTTTGGGGCTTTAAGTTGCATTAATTTGATTAAATGTAGTAATGGTGTGAAATATTATTTGAAGATTATTGTAAAATGCAATTTATGGCAAAACTCAATTCATTTTATGAATAGAAAGTTCAAAAGAACAGCATATTTTTCTTACTTTATAAAATGTCTTTATGGTCACTTTTTGATCCCTTTAATACATCTGATTGCAACTGATTTAAACGGTACATATTAATTAAATAAATAAAATAAAATAAATAACATTACGAATTATTTTAGAATGGAAATATCATATTTTAAAATGTAATTTATGGCAAAGCTTTTTTTTCTCCCAGCATTTTATGAATAGAAAGTCCAATAGAACAGACTATTTTTTATTACATATTAAAATAAAATAAAATAAAAAATAAAAATAGTTGTTGTATCACGATTGGTTGAAAACAACTTTGGCAAGATGTAAGCTACAAACTTACAAAACAAACAATATCTTACACTTGTGAAATGTTTATTTTACAAATATCATATTTTAAAATGTAATTTATGGCAAAGCTTTTTTTTTAGCATTTTATTAATAGACAGTTCAAAAGAACAGCATGTTTTTTTACATTATAAAATGCCTTTACTGTCACTTTTTGATCCCTTTAATGCATCCTTGCTGATTTGAAAAAAAAAAAAAATACACATTTATAATAAATGAATAAATAAAATAAATAAATAAATAAAATACTAACCCCTACAACTTTGGCAAGATGTTCCCAAACAAAACGAACAATATCTTACACTTATGAAATGTTTGATTTTTCTGGCACAAAAACAAGGATTTCTTTTTAAAAAAATAAAAAATAAAATAATAATATTAGAACTATTAAAAATCATTTCCAGTAATTAAAATAATGCTGAAATAAAAAGAAATATTAATATTGTGTGAAAAGATAAACTTGAATGTAGCAACTAACTAAAATAAGTTTAAATATTATATTTACTGAAACTAGAATCACTTGTATACATTTTAAAGCTGTAATCAATTTTTTTTTTTACTAAATGCAAAATTTTAATATATTAAAAAAATATATAAAAATAACATTTTAACAGTACATAAATACTAAAATAGCACTTGAATACATTCACACTAAACACGCTCGTTTACACAATTAAAAACAGTGATGAAAAGCGGCAAGAAAAATATTTCACAACATAAAAACAGACCCTAAAACAGTCTTTAAACCTGTTAATTTAGACATGTGAGAGTCGTAAATCTGTATGCTTAATATGCAGTGTTTCATTGTGTTAATTGATGGAAAAAAATGATGGCTTGTTACTGGAAAAGTTAGACTATTTTTAAAACGGTTGAACTACACTACCAAAAGAATCAAGTTAGTGGTCCCACTGCTTTTAGTTACACCTAACATATCGTAAACTAAAAATACATAAATGGTTCATATATTAACCATGCACTAATGTCCACTAATAGCCACATAGATAGAGATATTTCAGTATAAATAGTAAAAGTATATCAGAATCTGCACCGCAGCAGAACTAGATGAAATCCAGTTTACATATTTGCAATTCTTCAAACATATGCAAAACCTATATGCCATCCAAATACAAACCTCACCTTTCATTTCATTACTCAGAATCTACAACCACTTTCACTTAAAAGCCATTGCTTTTTCAAACTGTTGAAAGGCGGCACTTTCGAGCCAAGTTTGGTGAAACGCAAGTCACTTCTTTTATAAAACCTCTAGTAGTTTCCCAAAGTGCATAGAAGCAAAAATAAACTGTACAAATGGAAAAGAGCAGGTAAGGGAACAAAGCTTAAGAGTAGCTTGCAATGAAGGCTGGATGAGGTTTACAGGAAGAGTTGAACAAACTTATTAAATCATCTAAACCGACAACATGTATGTTAGACCCTATTCCATCTAAGCTACTAAAAGAGATGTGTTAACGCGTACATTTAATACAGGTTTCTTAAAAAGAAAAAAAAAAAAAAAAAAAAAAAAAACTTTAAAATTTGGTAGCACTAGTTATTCGGTCCCGTTAGTTACAGTTGAGGTCAAAAATTTACATACACCTTGCAGAATCTACAAAATGTTAGTTATTTTACCAAAATAAAAGGGAAAACACAAAATTCATGTTATTGTTTATTTAGTACTGACCTGAATAAGATTTAAGAGCCGGGGGGGTGAAAACTATTTGAAGATCAGGGTAAATTCAGCTTGTTTTGTCTTCTGGGAAACATGTAAGTATCTTCAAGTAGCCTCTGAAGGGCAGTACCGAATAACAAAATATGATATTTAGGCAAAATAAGAAATTTACACATCTCAATTCTGTTCAAAAGTTTTCACCCCCAGCTCTTAATGCATGGTTTAACTTTTGACCTCAACTGCATGCATTAAGTAACATTAAAGCAACACTAAGTAACTTTTCCCTCAATGCTCCCTCTACAGGTTAGAAGCGGAATTGTCCATTACTGCTTTCGTAAATAATTTAGCCTACCGTCGTGTCACATGCACGTTATTTGTTTGAAAGGCTATCCAGGACCGGCTTTGGACATAACAATGTCTAGTGACAAGGTAGAGTATGTTGTATGACTTTATAAAAGTATGAAAACCTTTTGTGAAGCCTGCCGTGAAGCAAGTCGCATTTGTAGTATCATTTGAACTACAAAACCCGACGACCCAAACTTACATAGTGCTGTTATGGCTGATAGAGGGTCGCAAAGCGAATGCGAAAGTGCCGTTTCACCCTGTTATGAGTTGATGAACCACTGACACGAGTTCGGAAACATTATTTTAAGGTAAAAAAAAAAAGTTACTTAGTGGGGCTTTAAGTGACATTGAGTTAGTTTGACTTTAGTTAGCAAAATATAACTGTTTATTGCCATTTAATGTTAGCTCAAGTTTATTAAATAATATGAACAGATGCAAATTATGGTTTAATAATGCATTAGTAAATTTTGAAATTAATGTAGTAATAGAAGCATGGTATGGTTGTTCATGTTAACTACATAAACTAATAAAGTATTAACTAATTAATTCATTAAGCAATAACTATCAATTTCTCTGAAAGAGAGAAAGAGAAAGAAAGAGAGAAAGAAAGAAAGAGAAAGAGAGAAAGAGAAAGAAAGAGAGAAAGAAAGAAAGAAAGAGAGAAAGAAAGAGAGAAAGAAAGAAAGAATTTTTGAATTTGAAATGCTCTTTATTACAAAATCACATAAACAAGAACTCAAAAGAAATAATCACCTCAACAAAAAAAAGAAACTACAGGAAATGTGCAAAAACTAATTCACTTTCAATCACAGAACACAATGCTCCTTTAAAACACCATTTTTGTTCAAAAGACAGAAGATCATCCATAGCTTTGTAAAATTTAAAATCGATCAACACTCTAGATTTTACAAGAGCTGAAAACAAGACAGTAACATTTTGCCCAGGTTTCTGTTCAATCTTATTTTTCCTGCTACAATAAATAGCCAACTTAGCTTGACCCAGAATAAAATTCAGTAATTGGCAAGCAACACGTCTTTGAGCATACTTAATGCCCAAAAAAGAAAGAAAGAAAGAAAGGAAGAAAGAAAGAAAGATTTCCCCCAAAACTTTTGAATGGTAGTGTTGCAGCGTTAATAAAATGAACTAAAATAAAGTCCATAAAAAAACATTTGTTACTTAATATAAACTCAAATTAAAATTATTTTTTTTAAACATCTCATTTTCATTTAGTTCAACTTGATCTACTAAAATAAGTTGTAGTAGCTGAAAATGTATACAACCTATAGACAAAAAAAACTTAATTAAAACTTAAATTCATATGAAAGCAATATTTTAAAAAAAGCTAAATATGAATTAGAAAAATTTAACATCGTTGTTCAAATTGACTACAATAAAGTCCATAAAAAACATGTTACTTAACTCAAATTAAAATAAAAAAAGTTTTAAAACATGTCATTTTCATTTAGTTCAACTTGATCTACTAAAATAAGTTGAAGTAGCTAAAATAAAATCTAAAACTTTAACCTAAATTAATATGAAAACGAAATAAAAAAGCAAAATATGAATTAAAACTCTAACAGCGTTATTCAAATTGACTAAAATAAAGTCCATAAAAAACATTTGTTACTTAAAATAAACAAAATTAAAATTAACCCCCCCCCCCCAAAAAAAAAAATTTTTTTAAACATCTTATTATAATTTAGTTCAACTTGATCTACTAAAATAAGCTGAAGTAGCCGAAACAAAAATATATAAAAACTATAGACATAAAAAAAAACTGACTAAAACTTTAACTTAAATTAATATGAAAATAGCAAAATATTAATGTAAACTCTAAGAGTGTCTCAAATGATACTAAAATACCATTGTAATCTTTATGAGTTTGCAGTCACATGCATCGCATTCTGGTCCACAGATGTTTGGCTCTTACCTCGGGAAGGCATCGAAGCAGTAGGTTTTGCGAGTGTCGGGAAAGGCCACACGCAAGCCGGACATGAGAGGAGAGTGGAGGATCACCGCCGCGCACTCGTACCGGGACGCCAGGTCCACCGTCGGCACCGTCCCTATACTCTGACCGTACAGGATGATGTTTTCCGGAGTCACTCCATACCTTAGGGAGAAAAAGAGAGAGAAGAAATTAAAAACAGCTGCAAATCATTATATATCACATTAACACTTCAAGAAAGACTGCTACAAATCTGGCATCCTCTCGTCTGTGTGGGTGAAGTTACATCACAACGCAAACAGCTCATGCTGTTTATATTGAATTGCATTTGTGTCTATAGCAACATGACAATTTGTGGCAAATCAAGGAATATTATTAGATAATCCAATTGGACAAAATGACATGTTTGGTCAAGAAAAGAAGGGAAGCCATTAAAAATAGAGACATGAACTTGCAGACTCCATAAAAGAACTAAGTCCCTGAGCTAGTGAACAGAGTACTGAAGCTTTATTTGACACTTTAAGATGTGCTCAAAGGAAATGCTAGAGGGGGCGAGTGAGAAGTCGAGGCGTAGACGGAGAATAAAAGGAGAAAACGCACTGGTATGCTCTTTAGGCTTTTGTTCTCTGACTTTCCCGGCCGGCTTTGACACCTGATCAGCGGCAGCGGCTCTGAGGTGTGCGGCGGGGTCACCGACGGAAAGCAAGTATGTTTGAAGTCTGACCTCAGATCAGACTACTTCTACGGTTTTTACCGTAGGCTTGCCCAGGGCCGGGTGAGAAGGGGTAGGGAAACAAAGCAGCCGTGAGTTGGAAGTCACAAATGCACACACGCAGGGGTACAAAGTGTACCGTGGAGAACGCTGGCTACAGGAGCCTCTGAACTCGAATAGCTTTGGCGAGATTTTATCAGGTAACGGAACATGAGGTCTCCATCGGCGTCTCCCACACAGACAGATATTACAGGGTGAAATGAGGAGGCAGAAAGCCCTCTTGTAAATAAACAACCACCCGTGTGATCCAGTTGAGAGACACTGAAATTCAGGCTTGGAAATCTAGTTTCTAGAGATGAGATGAGAGGAGAGGAGAGGAGAGCGAAAACACAGAACTGAGGTAATTCATCTCCATCAACAACAATCCACATCGAGAGTCAGCTTACAGTCTGGAAAAACTGTTTGTGAACCATTTTGAATAAACAATTTTTTTTTATATATATGGACGGCTTAAAACTCAAACTTTATTTAAAGAAATAAACAAAAAAGTACACGTGGATGTCTTCAGACATGATTCTGCAGTAGAAACAGATCATAATTTTAAAATGTTATTCACCAAAAATCTTCCCGTTCACCCAAGCACTAAAATCTAAACAATCCTTTTCAAATTAATTAGTTCAGTTGTTTTCATATAAAGTGTGACCCTGGCCCACAAAACCAGTCTTAAGTAGCACGGGTATATTTGTAGCAATAGCCAAAAATACATTGCATGGGACATAATTATCTATTTTTCTTTTATGCCAAAAATCATTAGGATATTAAATAAAGATCATGTTCCATGAAGACATTTTAAAAATATTTCAAAACTTAATTGATTAGTAATATAAATTGGACAACTTTAATTTCTGATTTTCTCAATATTTTGATTTTTAAATAGTTGAATCTCAGCCAAATATTGTCCTATCCTAACAAAAAAAAGCTTATTTGTTTAGCTTTCAGATGTATAAATCTCACTTTCGAAAAACTGACACTTATGACTGGTTTTGTGGTACAGGGTCACAAAAGGTCCATAATTATTATTATAATTATAATTATTATTATTATTATTATTATTATTATTATTAATAATCATCATTAATAGCCAAGAGGGAACCTAATATATTAAATATTTATATACTAACATTTTAAAACATTTTGGCTTTGTACATTGACTATTATTATTATTTAAATGTTTTATTATAATTATTATATTATATATTATTATACATTATAAAAACGCACCTGATCATTTTTAGTACATGTTAGCTCAGGGTCCTTATATATTAACAGATTTAAAAGTGTATTAGTAGAAATCAACATTATCTATGATTTAATAACGCTTTAGAAAAATGTTATTGTGGTAATGTAGTTAGGTAAGGTTAACCACACATGGCTATTGCAGCTTTACCAATAATATAATATATATATGGTGGCTTCTCTTTCCCCCCTCAAGTTTACCTCAAGATTTCTGACCAAAATACATTCTGGAACACTCACCAAAAAAAAAAAAAAAAGCAAAGAAAGAAAAAAAAAAAAAGGGGGACAGGCAAACTTTCCAAGTGGCACTATAAGAACTCAGAACTGAACTCTATGACTGCAAGAAGAAAAGCTTGAAAATGTCAACACACTTACTACTCCCTAGGAGTAAGTGTCCTACAAAGATCAATGCAAGGGCATGCCATGGATTCTTCAGAGAAGATACAAACAACCTTGGATGACGGCTGAGACTGAGTCCCACTAGAGGATCTTCTAGTCATACTCCTCATTTCCAAAGTTGTTTGAGGATCAAAGACAATCTCTCAAAGAATCTGTAAGATCTCCTACCTCCTGATAATTCACCGATCTACCAAGATCCAAGAAAAGCACTGCACAGGAAGTTCCTCACAGGAGGTTACAGAAGACAAAAACAACATAGTGCTGTCCATCTCACAACCTGCAGAAGACCACCAAGATATTCAACAACACCGCTGCACCGATGTTGTGTGGAAGCACTGGACAAAAGTTGAACTTTCTAGTGAAAAGTACACGCTGTTATGTTTAGAGCAAAACACTGCATACCACAAAACTCCACAGCAGAATGTCAAGCTGGAAAAACCTCAAACAGCCATCAGTAATTCAACATCACAATGACCCAAAACACAAGGTTATACAACAACTACTTCACGGAAACATTTTTTTTTTCATCTGAAGGCCCAGATGAAAACAAACTCTTGAAGAAGGACGTTAGCAGGATTTCAGGATACCTGGACGAGTCAGTATGGATGAGTGAACTGGTTTGGAAAGGAAACCAGGCCAAAATAAACCACTAAGAGACTCTTTTTAAGCTTCAAATGCTTCCCGTCGCTCCTGTGCTGCGAGTTTATTTTCTGAAAGGAGAAAAACCCCTTTGATTCAACGTGCTGGGAAATTAATTATTCTTATCTGACATCAAATATCATTTCAGGAAAGGATGGTGAGATAGTGAGGACATGGGTGTGAGAATACCTGACGCATCTGCCAAAACAAATCCATTTCCACATACTGAGAAAACATCAGAGATCGATCTGAAATCAAGCTCTGAAAAGAGGGAAAACTCTCCGAGCCAGGACAAATATGCTGCGTCTAGCACAAGCATCCTCTTTTTTCCTGTGTGGAAAACTACTGAAAACACAAGCATGTGCACACAAGCGAAAACACACAAGTCGATGCAAATGCTGTGTTTCCTTAGCCTGAATTAAGGCAATGAGAAATGGCTTGTCCAAACAAGCACCGGGGTCCGATTCCATGGAACAACTGGAACGAAAAGCAAATTTCTGAGTTTATAGCCGAAGCGGCACAAACAGCTACGCTCACGAGTGATTCGCCGTGTTTTCCCGAGCTGAAACAATACGAGAACCAGGGAGAAACTGGGAAAGATGCATGTTTGCGTGTGTATATGTTAATCTGGGGAAAAATAAGGGGAGCTCTGTGATCCTGCACAGGGTGAAACGGCGCACACACACGGTAGTCTGTTTCGTGAAACCGTCCTTTCCGCCAAAGCAAACATTTACAAATGGATTTTAGGTTAAAATTCGCACGCTGTTGCCAACCTGAAAGGTTTACCCCGAAAATAAGGCTCGCTGTAAATGCCCTGCTGGGCTCTCAATGGAAACAGATGCATGTCTATGCCTAACAAATTCTTAAGTAATCCATATGCATATGAATTATGGATATGCAAATGATGCCTCAAGTAAGCACTGATGTGTGTAATAGAGTAGCTGCGCTGTTTACTTGCAGAGGGAGTCTAATGTCATCCTACAGACATGCACAAACCCTATTGACGGCTATTTTAAAAGTTGCATTGTTGTTTGCAGGAAACTTTTTAAGAGGGCCCTTGACGAGAATGGACTGTCAAAAATGGTTTAGGTGAAATGAGTTTCTGCTTTCAGTTTAAACAAGCATAGTACTTCATGCTAGAAACTCACTGTGTCACAAGGGCAAAACTACAACATTAAAAGGTACCGTAAGTAACGTCAGCTGTTCTGCATCTTGCACAAGACTGAATAGTGTGCAACAGTAAAAATCCCATTCATTTCCTCTATTGGGGAATAGATTTTTAACAATTACTTGTAAACTAGGGGGTCGACTGATGTGTGTGTGTGTTTAAGGGCTAATGTCAATACAGATACAGATTACTACAGATCAAGTAGACCGAGAACCGATATGTTTGTTGAATACAAACCGATATATATGCTTGGTGTAAAAATGAAAAATAATGTCAAAATTGAGAATAACAAGGGCTGACAAAAACTTATTGTTTTAAAATTATTTTATTGGTAAATCAGCTTTGAAAATGACTGATACTGATAACCATAAAAATGCATAATATCGGTGCCGATAATTGGTCAACCCCTATTGTAAACCATTAAAGACAGACCTAGTGTGAGCTACGAGGTTGTTAATGGGTGGAATATACTTTTGTTAAAGCCATCAGCCTGCAGAATTTCAACTTATTTTTAAAACAACAGTTTAACAATGTAATACCTAGTAGAAAAACTACATTACCCTGCAAAGAAACCACCACCATTTAGAGAATCAAGAAAAGCAAATCATCCCATATGCAAGCGTATTGTGCAATAAACAAAAAATGTGGTTTCTATATATACACTATCAACAGTTTTTTAGTCATTTGCAAAGATATTGTAGTTCTTTCCCCCTTTAAAGACTAAAAGAGTTTATTTCTTTGTCCTTTTGTCTGATTTTACAAATACTTTATATCAAGGCTTGTAACGTTGTGATTCACATAATTGGTTTGTTTGCTTCAAGGCTTATAAACACCTTAAAGTCTCTTTTACAACCTTTATAGGAAAAATGAATGAGAAATTTGTTCTGAGAAAAATTCTGGAGGCCATTGAAAGTGTAGGCGGGCAATTTTGCACTATTAAACTTTCCAAAACTCTACTCTTCAAAGACACTGTTGTTCCAATGAGACTGTTGCAACTAGAGATGAAGTAGGAGAGCAAAAACAACTACAGCACTTATACAATAAACAACGAAACAGACCACAAACTGCGTTTTTTGGGGGCCAATGTCAATATCGATTATTACAAATCAAGTAGACCGATAACCGATATTTTGAACTTGCATATATGTCTGATGTAAAAATGAAAAATAATGTTAAAAATAAGAATACCAAAGGCTCTGACAAACTCTTTAAATGCTTTTAAATTAATTTACCAGCAAATCAACTTTGAAAATGACCAATAACCATCAAAATGCTAAATATTGGTGCCGGTAAATGGTCGACCCCTATTGTACACTATTAAAGACAGACCTAGTGTGAGCTACAAGGTTGTTAATGGGTGGTATATGCTTCTGTTAAAGCCCTTGGTCTGCATCATTTCAGCTTTTTTTTTTTTTTCTCAATAATAGTGTAACAGCATAAAACCTAGTGGAAAAACTACATTACCCTGCAAAGAAATCGCCAGCATTCTGAGAATCAAAGTAAGCATGTCATGCCATATGCAAGCAAATTTTGCAATAAACATAAAATGTGGTTTCTATATATACACAATAAACAGTTTCTCAGTCATTTGCAAATGATTCATAAGATTGCAGTCATTTCCCCTAATTAAAGACATTAAGTAAAGTTTTTTTCCCCTTGTCTTTTTGTCTGATTTTACAAATACTTCATATCAGGGCTTGTAACGTTGTGATTTGCCTCACAACTGGTTGGTTTGCTTCAAGGCTTATGACACCTTAAGTCTCTTTTAAAACCTTTACAGGAAAATTTAATGACAAAAATACTTCTGGAGGTCACTGAAAACGTAGGCGGGCAATGTTGCACTATTAAACTTTCCAAAACTCAGCTCTTCAAAGAAACTGTTGTTCCATTGAGACTGTTGCAGCCAGATATGAAGTAGGAGAGCAAAAACAACTATAGCACTAATACAATAAACAATGAAAACCGATATTTTTGAACTTTCATATATGCCTGATGTAAAAATGAAAAATAATGTTAAAATTAAGAATATGAAGGGCTCTGATAAACACTCTTTAAATGCTTTTAAATTATTTTACGGGCAAATCAGCTTGGAAAATGACCGATAACCATATAAATGCTAAATATCGGTGCCGATAATTAGTTGGCCCCTATTGCAAACCATTAAAGACAGACCTAGTGTGAAATACAAGGTTGTTAATGGGTGTTATATGCTTTTGTTAAAGCCCTCGGTCTGCATCATTTCAGTTTATTTTTACAATAATAGTGTAACAGATAATACCTAGTGGAAAAATGCATTACCCTGCAAAGAAATCAGCAGCATTCTGAGAATCAAGGTAAGCAAATCATGCCATATCCAAGCTAATTTTGCAATAAACATAAAACGGGGTTTCTATATACACAAACAGTTTTTCAGTCGTTTGCAAGTGATTAATAAGATTTTACAAATACTTCATATCGAAGCCTGTAAAGTTGTGACTCACCTCATAACTGGTTTGTTTGTTTCAAGGCTTATGAACACCTTAAAAAAAAGTCTCTTTTAAAATTCTTATAGGAAAAATGAATGAGAAAAAAAAAAAACTTCTGGAGGCCATTGAAACCGTAGGCGGGCAATGTTGCACTATTAAACTTTCCAAAACTCTACTCTTCAAAGACACTGTTGTTCCATTGAGAATGTTGCAACCAGATATGATGTAGGTGAGCAAAAACAACTACAGCACTAATACAATAAACAACGAAATGGGCCACAACCTGTGTTTTTTTTAGGGCCAATGTAAATATCGATACAGATTATTACAGATCAACTAGACCAATAACCGATATTTTGACCTTGCATATATGTCTGATGTTAAAATGAAAAATAAATGTTAAAATTAAGAACACCAAGGGCTCTGACAAACACTCTTTATATGCTTTTTAATGTAATTTAATTTATCAGAAGCTTTGAAAATGACCGATAACAATAAAAATGCTTAATATCAGTGCCTATAATTAGTCGGGCCCTATTGTAAACCATTAAAGACAGACAAAGTGTGAGCTACAAGGTTGTTAATGGATGTTCTATGCTTTTGTTAAACCCATCAGCCACCAACATTTTACCTTATTTTTAAAAATGACTGTTTAACAGCATAATACCTAGTGGAAAAACTACATTACCCTGCAAAGAAATTGCCAAATTCTGAAAATAAAGGTAAGCAAATCATGCCATATGTAAACAAATTTTCAGTTTCTCAGTCATTTGCAATTGATTCATAAGATTTTACAAATACTTCATATCAAAGCCTGTAACGTGATTCACCTCATAACTGGTTGGTGTGCTCCAAGGCTTATGAACACCTTAAAGTCTCTTTTAAAATTATAGGAAAAATTTATGAGAAAAATACTTCTGGAGGCCATTGAAAATGTAGGCGGGCAATGTCGCACTATTAAACTTTCCAAAACTCTACTCTTCAAAGACACTGTTGTTCCAATAAGCAACCAGAGATTAGGAGAGCAACAGAACTAATACAATAAACAACGAAACAGACCTCAACCTGTGGTCACATGTTCTTGCTATTTAGAGTCTATGGCTTTCATAGAAACAGGTGTGCCACCTAATATGAAGTTTGTGTTATGCGTCAAGTGAAATGTGCTATTGCGTTAAAAAAAAGCTTAGAGCACCTTTGAAAGTTTTAATGTTACCATCTAAAACAATGATGCAATTCTAGTTGATTTGTTTGCAAGAATCATCTTAAACATCCAAACAAGGGTGCATTAGAGTCAGCTGAAGTTCAGACTTTATGAACTTCCCTGCACTTGACCGAAATCATGACCTCTTGCACATCTTGAAAATAGCAAAAAAACAAAAGAGATGCGAGAGTCATTATGTGAACAAAGCTTCACAATGTGCACTGACCAAGAACATAAACAACAGCAAAATAAGTTGACAACTTTGTGTTAATTTGCTGCTGAAATCCTCCTTAACATGGTGTTCCAGCTGTGTGGGATTAGAAGACTTCATGCATCTTCATCCACATGCCATTTTTTCTCCACAATAACTGAATGTCACACGGATGTGGTTCAGTGTTCCTGACTGTGGGTGAAAAGGCCATTTTAATTAGCCGGCATAGCTGATAATAACTTGAGCTTTATCCATAACTAATTTTCAGGCAATTCATTAGCTGTCCTCACACAGACAAACACTTTTTAGGTCCGGTGCACTGCGAGAAGAATCCAAAGCAGCTCGACACTTGCAAGGTTAAAATTCAGGGGCGTTTGTTTAGCCCCTACCGAACAGAGCAGACACGATTTTAAGACTTTATTCACATCATGCATGATACTGGATCAGCTCCAAATCCAAGTGACCTACGCAGAATCTTAAAACATCACAGGTGTGCAAAGGAGGCAATTCAATAATGCATTACAAGTCACCTATAATGTAGTGCAACAAGGATAAAGTGAGAGAGGGGATCATAGACAGTCAGTTCTAAAAATACTGATATTAAATATTGAAGGCAACTCTAAGCTAATGCCAAATTCTATTAGAATCAATCGGAGTCGAGTCTCCAAGAGAGATGCACGTGAGAAGCGCTATTTGTATGATGCACAGATGGTCGTCGCCTGTGTAGAGCGCTCCGAATCAATTGCAGTTAGGATGCACCCTATGTAGGCAGCAGACAGCAAAGCAGCTCATTTTGTTTTAGAAGAGCACTACAGAATACTAAGTAACAAGTCACAAAACCTGACACGAGTTTCATTCAATCCAACACGCCAATCCTACTCACAATTAGAAATAATCCTCCAAAAACCTCAATCCAACAACTGACACCGAAGACTACGTTCTACACTGTCAGAGCAAGTTATTCTGTATGCTTAAGAAAGAAATCCATCCGCATTAAAGGTCCAGTGAAAATGTCTGGTTGCACAGCTTGATATGCATGCTTCACCTGACTGTGTGCCGGAAGAAAGAAACGGCTGTTTTAAGAGGATGTCCTCTGACCTCATGTGCCTCTTTAAAGAGAGACGCCACGTGTAAACATTACGGAAAGGTTTAATTTACTGCATAGACGAGCTCCTAAAGCACTTTAAAATCCTTTTACTGCTTTCCTGTGCAGTCAGGAGTGACCTGCCAACACCAGATTACCTCAGGTTCATGAGATTACTTCGCTCAATGGAGGAGTCAAACACCACACGGATATAACCAAAATGCAAATACGCTAGTCAATTTGATTTAGTCTTCCTGGTTAAACATTTCCTTTTAAAAAATGGGATAGTTTACTCAAACATGAAAATTGTGTCATCATCCTTCACGCTGTTCCAAACCTGTATGAGTTTGTTTCATCTCTGGAACATAGAACATATTTTGAAGAATCTTAAGTGGTTTTTGTCCATATAATAAACAAAGATGTCTCTCAAAATACATTTTGTACACCACAGAACGCCAATTCCATTTCTTTAAAGGTGCCATAGAATGCATTGAGAGAATATTTAAAATTGTTCTCTGATATCTACATAGAAGGTATATGGCATAGGAAAGGGCAACACATCTCCAGAAATGGTTTTACAGGTCCATTTACAACCCTAGGATTTGCCCCTCTGTTTTTGCCTTATTTGGAAGCTTCATGAATATTAATGAGCTCTGCTCTGATTGGCTGTTTCACAGAGCTCAATAGCTCACACATGCATAAAAATATATATTTAATTAGGAGCTCTAGCTGCTTTGAATATGCGGTTTGTTGAATCTGCCGTTTGGAAACGCGGACAGTTTAGTCTGATTACTGTGATGCATGTGCTCTGTGTAAAGTTATAATGCAGAGATCTCCAGATCTGTAAATCATTCGCCATCAACGCAGTTATTTCTCCATCATTCACCATCATCAGCAGGCATCTCTCTGTTTATGTGGTAAATGAAATCCTATGTATTGCAATGTAACTGGCTAGCGCTAACATTAAGCTAACCGTGTCCCTTGAGTGGCTTGCCTTGTTTAACTGATGTGGTGACGTTACCGATGATTGGCCAATGCAAATGTTGGGGGCGTAACTATTAACGATCTCGGGAAAGTTTCGTAACAGTCGTGTTATGTTGGAATTGACCTATTTTTCGGTGGTCTTTTGCAAACACTAGATTTATATAAGGAGGAGGAAATGATGGTGTTTGAGACTCATGGTATGTCATGTCCTTGTACTGAACTGTTATTACTTAACTGTGCCAAGGTAAATTCAGTTTTCCATTCTATGGCACCTTTAAGCTTCAAAATGCATATGAAAAATCTGAAGATAGATTTCATTCACTGAAAAGTGCCAAACATCATGCAAACCTTTTTTTATTTCTCAATATCCTATTGAATTTGGGGAAAAAGAAAGTAAAGTGATAATATCTTATGCATACAATGGCTGAGTGGATGTGGCTGATATTAATAGGGAACTGACTGGATTGGGAATAGTGGGAGTTATTTACCAGAATAGAGGCATGCGGTTAAACGGGAGGAGTTAAAAAAGGAAAGTTCTGGGTAATCAGGAAAGCCCAAAAGGAAAGTACATATCGCATTTTGATTAAAACTTAATTGAATGGTGCACCATTAGACTAGAAACAAATTAAGCAAATAGGATCATTTTCAGTAGCCTGTTAAGTGTCTTCAACAAACTCTCAAAAGGGACACAGGAACTAACCCTCTTAATAACAATTGCTTTGGTGTAACACTATGTTGACAAAGTAACTCTGCAACTACATGTTAACTACAGCTAGCAGTATTAACAGACTGTCAACTTATCTTCAAACACTATTTTGATGGACCACCAACAGACATTCTATGGGCTATGAGTAACTTCACAAGTATGTCCAGTTTCTCCACTACTAACCCTAACCTAACAGTCTACTAATACTCTAGTGAGAGTTAGCTGGTGTGTGGTTGTAAAGTTAGTTAGACTCAGTGCTGGATAGTAACGGATTACATGTAATCTGGATTATGTAATTAGATTCCAAAAATTGAGTACTTAGAAGTGGGTTATATTACATTTCTAAGTGCTCATAATCAGATAACATTTACTTTTCTATGAATTACATGATTACATATTTATAAAACGGCACTAAATTATTCCTAATTTATTAATGCTCCCGAATTCTTCTTTTTCTCTTTTAAAGATTCCTCTCCAAAAATCTTACTATGTGTCATAGCATTTAGCTTTGCCGATATTCACAATATAGAATGGCCATGTAAATAAATTTGTGATAGCAAATTAAAGCAATTAGACTATGTATGAAAAAAATAATTACGCAAGTTACTAAAAACTGGTTATGGATCGCGGTGTAACACGTTTTTGTCAGCCAAAACCCTTTGACATGAAAAATAGAAAAATGTACTTGAAACTTAACTCCACAAGTTATTATTTCAATAATTTAAGACATTCGATTGATCACAGCTCTCTGATATCGGTTATCGGTTACACTGACATGCCGGTAAACATTTCTAGTTTCAGGATTGAAGCGTTTTATTTGATTGTTTTTGTTTAAAAATAATTTATATTTTTATTTTTAATTTTTAAAACCTTTTATTCACACAAATTCACAATCCCAATGTAGTTCTTACATTAACCCCAGTTAAGGTATCTCTGGTGTAATGTTATTTTTCATAATGTTGATATCAAATAATGCAATATGTTCTTTCACTTTGCTTTTTTGGCACACTTAACAGTAAATTTAAAACTAGTTAGATAAAAAAAAAAAAGTAATCTAAAAAGTAGTTTGATTACATTAACTACAGTTTTCATCATGTAATCTGTAATAAGTAACAGACTGCAATTTGGAAGTCATCTACCCAGCATGATTTATAATTGATAATGTCAAAAATAAAGTGCCTTATAAGTGTCTTATTAAAGAACATAGTTCTTGAAACTTCTGGAACTGCAAAATGAATCCTGGTTAATTAAATATATCACTACACCCAGTTTTGACATACAGCAGAGGAGAAATACCAAAAATATCTTGGCCTGTACGGGGGGAGGCTTTGAATATTGTGCAGAACAAGTTCAGTAGGAAAAAATGAGTCAGTTAAAAAAAACCTGCAGCCGACACCAGAGGCCCAATCAGTTCTGAATCGAATCCAAGCTGAAGGTTTCCCTGACCTCAGGTACTCAGTGTAATGCCAGGATCCGGACTACAGCGTATAAAAGACACCTGCCTGAGTCTGCAGATGTCGTTAGCATGCAGTCAGTGACAGAAACGCATTCACAGAATTGTGAAGGACTAAAAGAAGGGAAGGAAGCAAATATAAAAGGATCAGTGGAGAGAGATGAACTGTGGTAAAAACTGTGTAGGTGTGAAAAGCAGAAGAGGTCGAGCCAGATCTTATGGTTGCAATGTCTGTCACACAAACCCAAGGCAGTTAAAAATTAGTCCACGCTTCACTGCAGAATACACTTGCTTCCCATTCCTGCTCCCAACCCACGTCTCCGTATGACTCTGATGTCTGCGTCTTACTAGCAGTTTCTCAGTCATAAGCCTCACTGACAGACTAGTAGAAGAATCAGACGGAGACACAGATGCGCGTCTCAGCAGGTGAGCGTTAACAGCTCCAGCGGCTCAACTCCCTGCTGCGTTAGTTAATAGCCGCGCCGACTCACAACACAACTCCAGACTAGCTTAAAAGTAGTCTGGGTGGGCTCTTGAGATCTTGGCAGAAACCAATGAGTTGTTTCTCACGCTGACGAGCTCATAATCTACTGTCCTGCTCGGATCTGGTATTAAAGTTTCCCTCAGAAAACGCTGGTTGTTCTACCGAGGGGTTTTCTGGGGTTCGCCTACACTTAAAAGACTTACTTTTAAGTACGTATGCTTTCTAAGCCCCATAGAGCGCTGCAGGGTAGATTTTTTGGGCCATCAAAAAAGTTCACAGCAACCTGGTTCCCCCCATAAAAATCCAATAGGTTTTTTCTAGGGATGCACCGATCCTTATCGGTCGATAACTTGCGCGTTTTGTCAGTAAAGCCGGTTCTGTAATCAGCGGTAAATGCCATCAGGTGCGTGATTTCACGTTGAGCCGTATATACTACACACAGCCGTTGTTTACAGACGAGCTGCGCACTTTCACACTGATAATGAACATTGCTATGCGCAGCTCGTCAGTGAACAACGGCTGTGTGTAGTATATACGGCTCAACGTGAAATCACGCACCTGATGGCATTTACCGCTGATTACAGAACCGGCTTTACTGACAAAACGCGCAAGCTTTATCGACAGATTGGTATCGGTGCATCCCTAGTTTTTTCACTGGCCTTCAGATTATAGCAGAAAATAAGCTCTGTGGCAAACAAACGTTTATGACACTTAACACGGGTTGTTCATCAAGATAATCTACCGTAAATTTTAAAGCCTAAATACAGTTGGCAGAAGTAAAAAGCTAAAGTACACTAGGGTTGTGACGATGAGGAAATTTCCCCACCGGTTAATCGGCACGTGACAACACCGGTAATACCGGTATCACCGTGGGGTGGGGGTTTGCTCTTTTTTCTGCTATTAAATAGCTTATAAATGCGTGCGTATTATACTTTCACTTTCAGTTTTGCGGAAATTGGCAATTCAGCGTCAATTGTTTTAATGGACGACAACGAAACTACAAAAAAAAAAAAAAAAAAAAAACTTTGAACCCAAAATATTGCCAAAAAGGTGCTTTTGTACACTAAATCGTCCGCCATTCTGTTTCTATAAATTCGACTCCTCGGACAGATAATTAACACGGCCAAATCACCATCAGCAATCACACTCCCTATAGAGCACTACAAGAGAATCCCTTTAAATAGCCAAGCAGTCTTACCTTCATCATCTCTTGTTTTCAGCATCCCTCTCCCTGGGCAGGGGGAGTGCCCCGTGCTCGGACAAACATGCTTAACTTTTACGCTGTTTATTATATGTAAGCGCGAACTCCTCACGTGATAAATGAAATATGATGCATTTTAGCTATGTTCAGTTTTTAATTATATTGCATGCTCTTGTCTTAAGTAAATTATTTAGAATGATATTTTCCGTTCAATTCAAATAAATATTTAATAAAAAAAAAACGAATACTTAAAAAAAAAAAAAAAAAAAAAAGTGGAGACGGTGTCACGGTGGAAAAGTGATGTCACCGGTGTTGCGTCTTAAAACCGGTAACACCGTCAACACCGTCTATCGTGGCAAGCCTAAAGTACACCACACTGGCATGACTTCAATAACCCAACCACTACTCATTCGACAACAACTCTTCAAGTTGGAAACTCTGAGTCAGTATAGTTTAAAGTACTGCAAGAGTTAAAGGATTACTCCACTTCCAAATTAAAATGTCCTGATAATCTACTAACCCCCGTGTCATCCAACATGTTCATGTTTTCCGTTCTTCAGTCGCAAAAAAAATATGTTTGAGGAAAACTTCAGGATTTAGTGGACTTCAATCGTTAAAAATGCAGTTTCAGTGCAGCTTCAAAGTGCTATACATGATCCCAGCTAAGGAATAAGGGTCTTATTTAGCGAAACAATTTTTTTAATTTTTTTTTTAATTTTGTACAATTTATATACCGTTTTTACCTCAAATGCTTGTCTTGTCTAGCTCTGCGAAGCACATGCATACTCTGTGCACTCCGGTTCAAGACATCTCATTTTGTCCTCCAACTTCAAAATCGTCCTACATTGCTGCAGAAGGACCGACCCAGCTCACACAGTGAGCATGCAAAGGTGGTCAAACGCCCCTGGAGTGCACAGAGTTTGCATGCCCATCGCTGAGCTAGACAAGACGAGCATTTGTGGTAAAAGTGTATAAATACTTTTTTTTTTTTTTTTTTTTTAAAGACAATGACCAATCATTTTGATAGATAAGACCCTTATTCCTTGGCTGGGATCATTTAGAGCCCTTTGAAGCTGCATTGAAACTGCATTTTTAACCTTCAATCCGTTGAGTACTATTGAAGTCCACTATATGGAGCAAAATCCTGGAATGTTTTCCTCAAAAACCTTAATTTCTTTGCTACTGAAGAAAGACAGACTAATATTTTGGGTGACATGGCAGTAAGTAAATTATCAGGAAATTTTTATTCTGGATGTGGAGATGTATTTGTTTATATATTAAGCTTGTGTTCACCACAGACCTTATTTTAGGCACCTAACCAAAAATGCTTTATATATTAAAAAAAAACAAAAAAAACAATGGGCCTCATTCATGAAATTTTTGTAAACATGAGTTACTTGCTCTAGCTTATGCCGAGTTCAGACTGCATGATTTTAGCCTCGATTTTGACTCGCCGACAAATGCCCGAAATCACAGGCAAATCGGTGCTCGTTCACGTGAGTGGCAATCACACAGTGTGAACTATCATAGACGCGATCTGAGAGAATCGCCGACGTGTCGCCGACACCCGTGAGATATTTGGCATGCTAAATATCTGGACCTGTCGGCGATTCAAAATCATGGCATGTGAAAGGTGATCTGACTGAAAATCACATCGGCGATTACCTACAGCCAATGAGACAGCAACATCCAGGCCAGCGGGAAGTTGGGGGAGGAGTTACGAAGGTATAGACCACAATATCAACAAGAATAGCTTCGGCTTCTTTTCTTTCCGCTGCAAATGAGTGCACATGCAATTTGTATGACAAGCTTCTTGCGGGCTACCATTTTTTTATAATAATCCCAGTCCCACGCCTGACCTCGCGTTGTTTCCATGTCACTTCTCGCGTGTGTTTGGTTGTGAGACGTAGTTTGCGGAACGGGACAAAGTTGCCGGCGATTCTTCCTATTGTAAAGTCATGCAGTGTGAAACCCCCTGTCGCCGATCCATCGTGCAGTGTGAACACAGCAGCGACAGAATGCTACCCCAGATAGTCATGCAGTGTGAAAACATCTGTGACGCGATTGCTTTGAAAATCGTGCAGTCTGAACTCGGCATTACTCGTCAGATGTTTTCACGTGACTTTGTGTCTTTGCATTGACTCACGCAAATAATTAGCTTTTAGTGTGAACACACCATAACCATATTGCATAATTGCAAAAAAGACTAATAGAATGTGTAAATGACTTACATAAAAATTCTTACACTTGTGTTTCATGAATAAGGCCACATTAAAAACTTGTTTCCAGGTTTTACGGACAAAAAACTGGTTTTATTTTTTTTTCTGAAGTTATATTGTGAAGATTGCCTGTCCATACTAGGGCTGCCCTTGACTAAATATCTTTCTGGTCCACTAGTAGTCATTCATTTTGAGCATTAGTCAACTATTAGTCGCACGTTTAATAAACCATAAATCATAATGAGCCTTTAACTGCCTACATAACCTAATAAGTGCTCAAGCGCACAAAAATTATGAATGTTTAAGGGAAAAACAGCAAGGAGACTACATTAACGTTTTAATAATTTATTGATAAACTAGTGCTCTTTGTTTTTGGCTTAAGAGATGAAGTCAGCGACACTGACTCTCCGCAGATCTCCGCAGTAGTGATGTGCTTGTATGCATGTTTCATATTGATTGCATAACCTGAAAATATTAGTTTTCCGTTTGAATTGGTTTATTTAAAAGTAGACATTCCACTCAATAGATAGCCTATATCTTTCGTGTCAGTAAGACAAGTATACACAGAGTTTCGAAGTTTCACGCTCAAGTTTACAGAAACCGAGACGGCAGAAAGTGCATCCTGTTTGCTTTCATTATTTTACACAAGCGCAACGTTTCATTATTATTCTGAGTGCACACAAACAAACGTAGAGTCTTCACAGATTAGAAAGATGCATTACTTTTATCTGTATGAGCAAAAATGACGGAGTATTTTAAGAGCAACTGACTGTGCCAGCGCCTCCATCTGTCATCCAGTATAAGCACACTACTATTCAGCTTTCACACTCCGCACAGACACTTCAATAGCACACATTTTTCTAGGTTAACATTAGATTGAGCGGCCAAGTTGCTACTACTTGCATATTTGAGATGAAAAGCCATATTTGAGGTCAATGAATGATAGGTGAGCATTTGGATATCCTGCCCGATATACTATATTATAGGGGTGGGACGATACAGGTAACTCACGATTCAATTCTGTGACGATATGTGGCCCACGATATCGATAATATCACGATTCGCGATATCTATGATATTCAATATATTGGAAGAAATTTCATCAACGATATATCATGATATATGTGACTGAAAAAGAAAAAAATACCCATAAGGAAATCTTAAGCATTTATTAATGCCAACATTTTCAACACTGTGCAAAGAAATATGCATTTGCATAATAACTCACTGCCTCCTGGTCTTAAATGTAAACGCTGTACAGCTAGACAGATAAAAGTGCCTGAACATTAAAAAAACAACATGAACATTAACTAACATGTGTAAACCGTGATACTGAAACGTCAGTAGTAAGTTACTGTAAAGTGCTTTATGTTAACCTGGACAGTGGTCTCATCAAGGCATATTCTTCTTGAGGAACACTAACGCCTGTTTCACACATACTCCGTCTGCAGTGCGTATGCAGTCCGTGTGCGATGCAGAAGCAGCACGGACTCGTTTTGCTTTCACACAGAACACGTTTTATAAACAACGTATTATTCAATGCACTTGAATGTACTTGCACACTGCTTCTGGGACGTACTGCCGGACAGCAACCGCGTGCAGTGTGAACGCTCTAATCCGTTAACATGGGTGCGGAAAAAAATACTCAACGCATACGCACTGCAGACGGAGTATGTGTGAAACAGGCGTAACTGATCAGCATGCTCAACTAGCGGGTGCGTCTTTGTTTGGTTTTCGTTATTTTCCGCCATTTTTCTCACTTCTCTTTTTCTGCGCTTCTTCTCTGTTGTTGTTAGATAACTTGTGTTCTTCACTGGCCGCTGCTTCTGCCACTTTACCCCTATTTACTCGAACAGCGCCCCCCGCAAACAGAATGGTAGATATTGGGTAGTGACAGTGACACTGACGACGGGTAAATTAATAATTTTGTGTTGTAATAAAATATCGATATTGGCCGTTAGTGTATCGATTATTTATTGCGACAGAGAGCACAACAATATATTGCAATATCGATTTTTTTTTCCCACCCCTACTATATTACCAGACAGACCAGCAGTTAATGATCTGTCAGTCACAGATTGCATGACTTCGCCACTTCCTGTGGAATTTATTGTTTTCTGCGACTAAATGATTACTAAAATTTTGGTTGACCAAGCCTTTTCTTGCTGACTAACGGTTAGTCGACTATTAGGGGGCAGCCCTAGTCCACACAGCGAAAGTCAGTTGGCAAAACTCGGAGACCCATCTCCTAAGACAAATCTGCAGGAAGGCAGAACGGAAATGGAAAAAGGACAGGTTGCAGATTTCTCTTCAAATTTTTAAAGACTCTCTCACGTCGTACCAGTCGGCTGCTAAATCTGCTAAAGCTGCATATTTTTCTAATATAATTGAAACTAATCACTCTAAACCTAAGGTTTTGTTTTCAATTATTCAGTCTGTCGTCAGTCCTTCTGTTAACACCTTGCCTGTTGCATCTTATGCTGTCTGTGAAGGCTTCTTGAGACATTTCAGTGACAAAATCACTACCTTAAGACTTAGCATTTGCCCCACTATAACGTTAAATAACTCACCAATCATGCCGTCTGTCTCTTCCTTTTGGGAAGCTTTTGAATCCATTAATTTCCAGACTTTGAAGGAGGCGATTGACAAGCTTAAACCCTCTTCTTGCTCCAATGATATTATTCATCCAAGATTCTTAAAATTAATTCTCGATTCGATTGGGCCAGGCTTGGTGTCTTTTATTAATAAATGTCTCCAAACGGGCTGTGTTCCGGCTAATCTTAAAGTGGCTACTGTCACTCCTTTGCTCAAGAAACCTTCACTGGATCCTTATGTTCTAAAGAATTTTCGGCCAATTTCGGCCTTACCTTTCGTTTCTAAGGTTTTGGAGAAAATTGTGCTGGATCAACTTAAATGCTTTGTGACTAATAAGGGTATCCAAGAGGTGTTTCAATCTGGTTTTAAGTCTGCTCACAGCACAGAGTCCGCCCTTTTGAGAGTGCTTAATGATATTTATGTCTCCACTGACTCCGGAGATTCTGTGATTCTTCTTCTCTTGGATCTATCGGCTGCTTTCGATACTGTTGACCACTCTATACTATTATCTAGATTAGAGTCTTGGGTGGGTTTAAAAGCAAATGTTCTGAAATGGTTCCAGTCTTATTTGTCTGACAGAAAGTTTTTAGTAAAGCTGGGTAATTTTACCTCTTCCACTGCACCGCTGACCTGTGGCCTTCCACAAGGCTCTATTTTAGCTCCATCTCTGTTCTCTCTTTACATGCTACCTCTGGGCTCTATTCTTCGGAAACATGGAGTGTCTTTTCATTTCTATGCAGACGATACTCAAATTTACCTTCCCATCAAAAGAAATAACGCTACTGCTACCACCAATCTTTTGCTGTGTCTAGAGGAGGTTAAATCATGGCTAGCTCAAAACTTCCTCTTCCTAAATGAAGACAAGACCGAGATAATCGTTTTTGGTCCTAACGAGAACTCTCAGAATATTAGCCCCGACCTGGACAGTCTATCAGTTTTCAGATCATCGCAGGTGCGTAACCTTGGTGTCCTATTTGACCAGCATCTAAAATTTGATAAACATATTGCCTCCGTTATTGGATCCAGTTTCTATCAGCTTCGATTACTGGCTAAGGTCAAACATTTTCTCACCCCCAAAACTTTGGAAATGGCTGTCCATGCATTCGTCACGTCTCGTCTAGATTACTGCAATTCTCTATATTGCGGCATATCTAAGTCTCAAATTGCACGCCTACAACTTGTTCAAAATGCCGCAGCAAGACTTCTTCGTAAATGCCATAAACATGAACACATCACACCGATTCTGAAAGATCTACACTGGCTGCCAGTCTCTCAGAGAATTCACTTTAAAATCCTTCTGTTTGTGTATAAATCGCTACATAACCTAGCTCCAGTCTATCTCTCTGAACTTCTTCATCTGTATTCTCCTTCTAGATTACTAAGATCTTGTGACCAGGCTCTATTAGTAGTGCCTCATACGAGGCTCAAGCGTAGAGGGGCACGTGCATTTGCGGTAGCAGGGCCTCAACTTTGGAACTCTTTGCCTTTAGAGATCAGAATGGCACCTTCTCTGTCTTCTTTTAAGTCCCTGCTCAAAACCCATTTTTTCTCTTTAGTGTTTTAATTCTGATATATAGTTGTTTTAAATGGGGTGTGTGAATCTGCTTGGTGGTTTGTTTTATGATTATGCTTTCTGTGAAGCACTTTGGTCAGCCTGAACGGCTGTTGTAAATGTGCTATACAAATAAACTGAACTTGAACTTGATTCTTTTGGACCACAGAATTTTCAGTAAAGGTTTAATGCAGACTGAATCACGAATCTGCACTTTTGAGGGAAGTATCACTTTTACAGTATCAAATCCATCCTTATTCGGTCGACTACAACCGTCACCCGTGTATAGTAATCCTGTTCTTACATCATCAGGCACCAGAGAAAAACATCTAAAACAACTGTTTAGTCCATCACCTCCATTCATTTTGAATCTGTGGGCTTGACAGACCTCTAACAGATCAGGGTGAGGTGTCAGAAAGAAGTCAGCAGGACATCCCCTACCAAAATTGACTTGTTTCGAGTCAGCAAGTGGGTCGCTGCCTTGAACTCAAAGTAATTTAATAGAAGCACATTTTCCCTCTTTTCTATTTGGTTGGTGCAAAACAATCTTACTCCATCACACCACTGAATCTACTCTTGTCAGTTTACTGCTGTTTTTATTGGGGGGGCTCTAGTGACCGGCTGCTCCTCTCTTATCATTTGGGATTTACTGCTTTGCTGTACACAGTTTACCAGTAGGAGCCCCATGTCTTGTGTACAAAGGGAGAAAAACCTTAATCTTAAATGGGAAAGTGGGATGTGGAGCCATGGACCATGTAAGTCTCAGACTCAAGCTCATATGGTGAATGGTACCTGTGAACGCAGTCTGATTAAAAACGGCTGTCCGTCCTCCTGTAGTCCTCTTGGGGATCATGAACGGATGTCGCTCTGAAATGAGATTAACCGGCGGGGGTGGAAAAACGGCACGCGATGGATGGGAACACACCTACCTACTCTATACGGAGATGTTAGGGGAGCGCCCGTCTGTCGCAAACACTGGGAAAAAGCTGATCCAGTGACTGGGCTGATACGAATGCAGGGTCTCCAAGGGAAACGGCAGACAGGATGGATTGCAAACAGGAAGAGATTTCATTTCAGTAAATAAACATTTTGAAGTGCCAACCAATTTAAATCATTCACTCCTGGATTTATAATCGAGCATCACGATTGAAATCACTTGTACAGTATATAGAGGTCTGAAATAATATTATACTTCCCAAATATTATACTTCAGAAATGAATGATACCTCAAATGTGACCCTGGACCAGAAAACTAGTCTTAAGTAGCACAGGTGTATTTGTAGCAATAGCCAAAAATACATTGTATGGGTCAAAATGATACATTTTTCTTTTAAGCCAAAAATCACTAAGTTATTAAGTATAGATCATGTTTTAATAATACATTTTGTACATATATTTACTACTGTAAATATCAAAAATTAATTTGTGTTTAGTAATATGCATTGCTAAGAACTTCACATGGACAACTTTACGGGCGATTTAGATTTTTTTTGCACCAGATTCTGGATTTTCAAATAGTTGTATCTCGGCCAAATTGAGACTTATGACCTAAAAATTGACTGGTTTTGTGGTCCAGGGTCACCACTTGTGGCTTGATGAATTCTAAGTGATCAGACTGATGATTTTCTATTTGCAAACAATAAAAGAAGGGTCTCAGAGTTCAGAATAGATATCAGAGACCAGGCAAGGTCATCTGCGAGTAAATGCTATTTTATCACAAATTAACATCCTACTCAACACATCTACCATTGTGGCAGAGAGTTTTGCATGTGCAAACATTCACATTTTTATCAGAAAAATATAATCTAGTTGTCTTCAATGTTTAAGACTGTTACAGAACAAATTTGATGATTTGAACACCAAAAATAGTACACAACGGCCCCAACAATAATCTAATTTCATTGTAAACTTTACTGCTACCTCTACTAAATGCAAAGCCTTTTTAGATGGAGCCTGGGATAGAAAAATATTCATTCTGGACTGCTAAATGGTCCAGAGATATTCCAGAATTCAGGGAAAGTGTAAAAATCGAGCTGTCCAAGAGTGCACCATTGATCAGCCATGCAGATCATTTTCAGGGCAGAGCTGTCAGCAAAGAAGAAGGTTAAAGAGAGTCAAACTGAGGGACCAGTGCACACAGCACAGTAATTACAGAGGAAGTTCTGCCTTTAAAAGCAGGACAAACACAGGCTAGTAAAAGGGGAAACTGTGTTTAAAGAAGCGAGAAGCAAGAGTGGGTGAAAGAATAGACTTTCGATTACGCTCCCACCGATATAACAGGGAAATTTAGCAATAAGAAACACTTAAATGAACAGAAACTGCCTAAGGACTGCATGACACGGAAACAGTGTGATTTTAAAAAAAATGAATGCAGTTTTAAACTAAGATGTAGAAAGAGAAACCTTGAAGGCTGAAGGTAAATAAATGTTAGATTGAATTGTTTTCAGGCTGCGACTGTTTTTTTCAGCTATATGCATTCCAAATAGATCAATGAAATCATTACAGGGAAAAATAGTTTTATAACCATATGGCTTCAGGAAAAGCTTGATCGACAACTTGGTGCCCTTAACACAAGGACAACATTTAAAAACAATAATGCCAAACTCATCTAGCTAATCTATGCTGTCTCTCCATGTTCTTTTCCAGTAAGAATACAATTGTATTCAGACTACATGGGAGTATACGATTACAGAAGGAGTACATTGTAACAGATTAGTGCAGTTGCATTTTCCTCCAAAAGCTTTTTTGACTCGTTTCATCCTCCCAAGCTCTGAGGCTACAATAGCAGTAGAGCTGAATAAAATGGGCACGCATGTGGAAGCGCCATAACTCAAAGGCATTTGTCACATTTCCACAGAAAGCCTCCCAAGTTGCAGCAATTTGTCCCATTGCAAACTAGAGAAATTCTGCAAAGAACACATAAACCACTGCCGAAGGACTATGAAAGGACTACAAAAAGCAATGATATAGATTACAATAGATTATTGGAGTGTGTTTTACACAAAAATACTATTTCAGTTTCATTACTTTACAATTTCACTTTTATTTCAAATGTGTTTTACAGTAGGAAATCACAAAAAACCTAATGGAACATGATCTTTACTTAGAGTGTTTTCATCGACCATATTGGTGGCTTTGAATGTAAAACAATGCCACTGAACCGAACAAAACATGCATATTTTGCTGATTACTGCAGCTAAAAATGTTCAATTATTGTTATGTTTTGGCCTATACTAATCGGTCAGACCGGGAAAAACATTGAGTACTACAGACTGCCAAAAGTTATAACAAATTAAGGAGAAGAGTGCAAAAAACTGTCTAAGGAACAAAGTTTGTGGTTGGCCAAACTGAACCAGGATTCATGTTTGTTCTCATTTCTGGTCAGGTAGGTGAAATATTAGGGCTAATAATTTAATAAATACTGCTTGTACGCATCTTTACCACCTATTAACTTAAGTTGGTCAAAACATTTCACTCATTTCTGCTTACTCTACATGATTTAGCAGCTTCCACATGTTTTTTCTGTGGTTTAGACAGCATAAATTAGCAAAACAACGTATTCAGTCATCAGTACATTAACTGTGCAATCCATGCTGTATCGCCAATATGGCCGCACATCCAGGTAACTGACCAAATCGTGATGCAAGTGCATACTAGCAATTTCTAAATAAAAAATTGTTTCAAAATAAATCCTACACCAATTTTTTCAGTGTATAAGTTAACCAATCACTAGAGGTCAACATCTTAAATGTATATTACCAAAAAGACCCATTTAATTTTAAAGAGGGTGGAAACTAATCAGGTAAAGTTAAATAATAGTTTGCCAATAGAAACCTTAACTTGCATTTACTTTTGGGAAGAAAATGCTACAAAAGTAAAAATGAGGCAACTTTAACCAACTTTTCTCACCTTTTAATTTTAATTCTAGCACAAGAATCAACTGTAGCCCTGGATTTGCAGGTAACAGAGCGAGTATCAGAATTTGCCATCTGAAAGTCCAAGGCAGCTCTGTCTGGTTCATTAGGAGCAGTGTAAATAATTCACGCTGAGAAGAGGAGAGACACTGGGAGCGCTAAGATGAAACCTGCACTGTCAGGCTGAACTTAATGAACACTTTAAGTTTTAAAATTGTTATGGGGAACACTTTTTTCTTTTTCCGATGACTTTAGGGAAGTTTAATTGACAGACTTTTTCCCTCAGAAAACCTCTGAAGTTAATTTATTACTTGCATAAACCTGCAAAACCCCACACACACCTGGACAGTCGCAAGCAGGTGCACAGAATACAGACAACATTATTGCCTGAAGAGGGTCGTAAGACTGAAACACTGCTGACTGAATGAATATAGGACATTTCACAAGTTATGGCAATGTGTGGGGCTTCTATCATTTCTAGACCATAAAAAGCTGCAATGGATGAATGATAAAAAGCACAGAGTTATAGTTATAGAAACTGCTCAGCAGGCTAAAGCTGGAGAAAATGCTCCCAACAGACTCTGGCCTTCAAATGTTTTGTTGAAAAGGACAAAACTGATTTTCCTCCGGTCTGTCCAAGTAATTCTGCCTATTGCCTTATGAAATGCATTACGCTTCATAAACAGGAAAAGACTTACTTCACAATTGGCCAAATACGGGCCAGAAACCCCAGGAGAAAGCACGGAGGTGGTAAATAACGCATTAAAAAGTCAATTTTTTGTGCATTATCTTACTTGAGCAAACACCTCGGATAAAAAAAAAAAAAAAAACGGCAAATGTTTGGATGGAGCAAATGCCCTCAAAAAGGTGTCAGGTGCTGATATGGTAATACTTAAAACAGATTAGCATTAAAATGTACTGTGAGCTATGTTCTCAATTTAATGAGTTCTAATTTATTCAAATGAGTCTGAAGGATTCCGCCTTTGCGTTGAATACAAATAGAGCAGTTCAACTTTAGGATGAATAAACTTTAAACTCATATCCGTAATAAAAACTGTCAATTGTTGGTAGACAATAGCCACTGTAAGCACCACTTAAGCTGGAGATCCCAAACCTGAAATATTAAACTTCATATCAAATCATGCGGTGCGCTATTACTCCAAGCTATTGGAATGATGACATTTCCAATTGCATTTCTGCAAAACATGATGTTTGCAAAAAGTGCCATTCAATAGCACTGGAAAACTTACAACAATTTTTAAAAAGGCCATGTTTATTCATTTATATTTTACTGGCTTCCCATTAATGCAGCATCACGTAGGGTCCTCGGACTGTTGTTTCTGGCATTCATCTAATATTAAAACTAATTTCACATTCCAATGAATTTTGGATTACTTAATCATACTGAACTGTATTTCAGAGTTGACAATGATCTTTGCATCACCAAATATTAGAGGTCGACCGATATTGGTTTTTACCGATACCGATAGCTAGGTTGGACCACACTGGCCGATACCGATTAATTAACCGATAGTTTTTGAAAATGGATACTGAACGGCAACTAAAATAGTGCTGTACTATTAAAAAAAAAATACTAAACCATACTTTGTAAATGAATAAAAATACTAATATTAATTATATATTGATCATTAAAGTTATTTCATAGTTCATTAATGTTAACAAAATAAACTTCAAAATGTAACAATATTACAGTAAATGTTGAAATTAACACACTCTAACAAGGAACAACACTTCTATTCTACAGCTTTCATCAATCTTAGTTGATGTTACAAATGGGCTCATTGTAAAGTGGTGTGAATCTTTACATTTTAACAATATGTAAAATTGCAGGTTTTATGCCTTTTGTTTATATTTGGAATCTCTGTATGTCCGTAGGCCTACTGCCGTCTTAAAATTAAGATTCAATTTAATTACGATTTTCAATATCAACTAAATATAACCATGCATCACATTCTCAGTTTTCAATATTACTGCACATGGCTACATTTTCATTTAAATTTTACATCAAATAGATTTTTTCATTATATAAGCAGGTTACTTTTTTAAACAATTACTTATTTAAAATAAGTGTTCTTTTTTCTTTATCATTTGATTATTGCTGATGAGATCGTAGACAGTAGCTTCTTTAACAGGCTGCATTAAAACGAATGCACAGATCTATTTCGATATATCAAATGTTTTGTCCTGCTCTGTAAACATAACTGACTGTGTGTACTGTACATCAGTTTCGTATAAAAGTATTCGAAAATGCAAGTGCATTTAACCGCATCCGCAATCGAGCTTTTTAGGACGAACAAACCCAAAGCACAAGTGAAAGTCTGTCAGTGCGCGAGTGTTGTGCTTCTAATAGTAGCCTACTACATTACAAGCAGCAGAAATGAAGGCAAATGTAAAGTAAAAAACTGCGGTTGAAAGTTCACACTGTCAAACAATGCACATGTAGCTCACAGTGCAAATCCTGTGCAACGAAGCCCGCCGCGTCTCCAGCGCGCACATGTGCCATATGCGGGAAAAACACACGCTCATTGAAGAGAGGATTGCGATGCATCGGAGAATCCTTTTTTTTTACCCACCCTTAATGAAACCGGACAAACGTGCAGTGCTGCGTTAACGGATAACTTGCAGGTATCAAACACACACAGGACACGTTGTGTAGTTAAAGCAGAAATCTAAAACAGTTTATTTAATCACCAAACGGGCAAATGTTTACTTCAAGAATGATAAAAAAAGCGGCAAAGGTTAGATTAAAGAACAGATCGAACGGAAAGAGAAAGTGCGATCTATATCGTTAATTGCAGCCATTTCAGAAACAATTTCTTTTCTGTTTTACATTTATGTTTAAATATTATTTGTTTTGTTTCAGTTTAATATGTTAATTACGAAAGAAGTTTGTGTAATTTGTAAATGTCATAAAGGACGTGGTATGGATTGGACGGCAATACGCCGTGAGAATTGGAGAGGGTCAGACACAATTTTTGACAACTTCGTATGTTTTTATTTGTGGAAAATCCCCTCTTAAACGAATTTCGTTTTGTATAATTTTTATCTTAATTTTTAATAGATATTTTTGTTGATCAGTTATTAAAATAAAATAAGAACAGGAAAATGGCATTGTAAAATAAAGTGCGTAACTACCATGCTTCCACTGCCTGACGAAAAGGCTAAAACATAAATGATAGTTCTATATAAAGCATACAGACATTATTAGAGCTACAGAAATAAAAAATAATTTTGCTTAAATGCACAATACTCAATCTTCCAGCCCAGGGTCAAGTCTTTATCAACATTAACAACGATTTGGGACAGATCTGTAATGTAAAACTATGGCGCGCTGTGACTCGGCAAGATTCTGTCGGCTGAATGAACACAGTTTGCTTTCTCACGTCATGTCTTTAAATCTGCAACTTTGCTGGCTAAGAATATCACCAGCTGGATATAAATCAATACAAATATATGGTAACAATCCTGACATTAAACATTGGTCTGGGGCTTAACCTCTCATACACTATGATAGCGGAGCGGAGCTGAGCCGCTTCAGCAAAGAACGCAACCGGAAAAACTATCGGCAAGGATTTTTGCCGATAACCGATAGGTCGGCCAATCAACTATCGGTGCCGATTAATCGGCAAAACCGATACATCGGTCGACCTCTACCAAATATACAGGACATTAGCGTTCAGCAGACGTTCGCACATCCTGTGCAATCTACAGAGAATGCCGTCGCTTACGACTGTTGTGCTAGCAAACGTTTAAGAGGCTCAGAGTTAATTTACCCTGCCATATGAGTACTTTTAACACTTGGTACGCCACCAGATCAATTTCAGGGTAGAGCTGTCAGCGTAGTGGAAGGTTAAAGCGAGTCAAACTGAAGGGCTACTGCACACAGTACAGTAATTACACGGGAGTTCTGCAAGTGCCGCCATTAAAGAGAGTCAACACAGGAGGAAACAGCATTTAGTGATAAAAATATAACACAAGCACGTATACATCTAAACATTTCAAGCTGTTCAAGCACTTAAGCCCGCAATTCGCAACAGCACAAGTACATAAGCATCCAAATTTTGCATTTGCGTTGACTATGATCCTAGACAAAAGTCACCGAGAAAAGACAGATTCTCAATTATGGTTAAACTTTGCATGCCCATTCTTGGGAAATCATATTTAGGCTGTTGCGTAAGAGTTTGGATGTAAACTCTACAGGAGCAGGACTACGCAAACTTTAATAGACTAGTAATATTGTAGTATCACTGAGAAACTATTAAAGGTTTTAATGAATTATTTTGAACTAGGTGCTTCACGATGCCATAGAAGAACCTTTTTAGCCTAAATGGTTCCATAAAGAACCTTTAACATCTTGAAGAACATTTCTGTTTCATGAAAGGTTCGTGGCGAAATAAGGTTCTTCAGTTTATAAAACGGTAAAGAAGATATGGCTCTTTAAAGAACCTTTGACTGAATGGTATTTTGTGGAACCAAAAATGGTTCTTTCATGGCATCGCTGTGAAGAACCCTTTAAAGCACCTTTATTTTTAAGATTGTAGTTTTTATTTTAAGGTTTATTTTTTTCATTTTGGTAAAAATTGTCATTTTCACCAGTGTTGTTTTTGACAACCATCTTAGATTTAGTCTTAGTCTTAGTCTTTTGGACTAAAATGCTTCTTAGTTTTAGTCAAATTTTAGTCACTTCTATATGTGATAGTTTTAGTCCAATTTTAGTCGACGAAAAGTCAAAAAGGTTTTAGTCTAGTTTTAGTCAAAAAAAGGGAAAAAAGTAGTCTTTTAACAAATTAATGTAGGTCAGTAAGTATTTTGCTGTTGGGTAGTGTCACTTATAAGTTCTGAAAATAGCAGATCTATAGTTCAACACAATGTGAGCTTCCGGATCGACTATTTTCACCAATAATTACAATAATGAAGGAATGTTTTAGAACATAAAAGACAAAAAAGGATGGAATGCTAAAACGGCTTGCCATACTAGTATAGCAAAGAGTATTTAATGCTTAAACGGCTTGCCATAGCGTCAGATACTTAAGATTTAATTGGCATGCACAATAAGCGGAAATGTCATGCATTTTAAACATCTGACGGACCACCCACTAACATTCGTCTCGTCAACGAAAACTCACACACATCTCGTCATGTTTTAGTCATCAACGAGCCATTGTTATCTCGTCATCGTCTCGTTATCGTCATGAAAAAAAAGTGGCGTCAACGAAATGATTTCGTCATCGTCATCGTTGACGAAAACAACACTGATTTTCACTCGTGTCTATATAGTTCACGTATTCAGTTTCAATTATTTTAGGACAAGTAAATTAATTGAAAATAAGAAATGTTACCTTCACAACTACACTCTTACAATTCTTCAAAATGGTTATTTTAAGAACTGTTTTGGGGAACCAAAAACGGTTCTATGGCATCATTGCAAAAACACTTTTTTTGGAACCTTTCATTTTTAAGAGTGTTGCTAAAATATTCTTCCTTTTAATTGTATATAATATAAGAGTGCATCCTAAAAATAAAACTTCTCTACAAAATTTCAGTTTCATTAGAGCATTTACAGCAGAAACAGGAACCTACTAACTAAAAATCAAACTCTATAAATAATTGATCATTGCTACGAAGCGGTTTTTGAGCTTCCTTATGGCCATAATATAGCGCTTCGTTTCTTAATGGTTTCCTGGAATGTTTGATTGACAAACTAGCACCTCAGCAACCCCAGGATAGCCATTACAATCTGAAGGAAAAAACACTTACTGACTACAGTTCATCTTAGCTTTTGGTGTGATGAACCTATTTTTGTAGGGAACTCCATAGTGTTTTAAGACAGAATCTCTGCATGTTACATAAGCGGCAATTCTCATGCACAAGTTACTGGACTTAGGAATGATTCTAGCAGACATTGGAGTTAGGATGTTGCTATAACACAATGCAACAAAAACATACAAATACATACCTCACAAAAATATTCAGGCAAAACAGTCCATTTTCAACTAAGCATTGTATAAATAATATTTAAGATCATCTTGGATTCATTTTTTCCACCAAGCAATGTATTCTGGCATTGCCTCCTACATGAAAATAAATGATAATACTGCCTTAAAACGTAGCCAAAACAAGTACATATGATGCTTTAAAATCCTGCCTGCAGAGCAACCAAACAACACCAGCCTCCATTGCTCATTAGACAACATAACCACTGCCAGATGTGCGAACAAATGATCATGTTCCTACTTCAAAAATAATTACACACATTTATACTCTCCAGTGTAAACATCTCCCGTTATATATTATTAAAGACAAGGCACTTTAAGCAATTGTCTTCAATCTGCCAGAAACACAACTTTCTAATGAGTTTGTTAAAGGATCTTTATCGGTTATAAATCAATAGCCTCTAAAGGCATTTTGTCTTGGATTGCCTCTGGAAGACAACATAATCTATTGTGTTTGGTCAGGAGAAAGTCCAATGGTTAAAATACCATCCATGGACCAAAACATGAGGTCAGTTGTTGTTCAAACTGATTAAGTGATCAGTTTAGCCAATGGTACAATCAAAGGACTCTTGGTTCAATGTAGCGAGATAATACTCATGCTGATCATGTGTGGCCTGACTGCAGTCCTCAACTTCTTCTCATGACCAACGTGCTGCTAAATCAGCATGAAAGATCAGCAGTTAGCCAGAATGACCATTCCCACTAAGAGGTTGTGATACCAAAGAACCTGCACCCACATGCTGTGAAATTTTAGCAGAAAGAACTTCCACATTTATTAAATACTTAAGCTAATTTAATGTTTCACATATAAAGGTTGTGATTCCAGAGTCTGCACCCACAGAACACTGGAAATTTCAGCTGAAATTTTGCTACAGATTTAAGCAGAAAGAACTTCCACATTTAATAAATCAGCTATTTATACATCAGCTATTAAACACAATTTAATTGTGTTTCACATTGCCAACATTGCAAACTTAACTTCCTCAAATTTTCTCCCAAAAACAACACAGCAACTGCAAAAAGTCTAAACCTAATAGTCAAACAAACCTATTGCCCCCTTTCCACCAATATGGAGCCAGACTATCCTCGTCCAAACAATAAATATCTCATTTACATTGAGCAAAAGACCCAGACACTTTATTTTATGAGATGTAATTGGACTACTACAAATTATATTCATTATAAAATCTCATGACAAACTGATAGAACAAATAGACTGATCAACCAAATGTTATCTTTCCACTATCCCCAAATTCCACTGACTGGCTTCAACAAGTCAGTGAATGATTTTATTATATTTCGTATAATAATTTTGAGTAAACGTTTTGTAAAGTGGGTGTTCACCATAAGAAGTGGTTTACAACTAATTTGTGACCCTGGACCACAAAACTTAAGTCTTAAGTAACTTGGGTATATTTGTAGCAATAGCCAAAAATACATTGTATGGGTCAAAATGGTCGAGTTTTCTTTTACGCCCAAAATCATGTTGCATGAAGATATTTTGAACATTTCTTGCCGCAAATATATCAAAACTTAATTTTTGATTAGTAATATGCATTGCTAAGAATTTCATTTGGACAACTTTAAAGGCAATTTTCTCAATATTTTGGACCCTCAGATTTTAGATTCTCAAATAGTTGTATCTCGGCCAAATATTGTCCTATCCTAACAAACCATAAATCAATGGAAAGCTTGTTTATTCAGCTTTCAATCAATTTTAAAAATGGTTTTGTGGTCCAGGGTCATATTTGTTATCACTAAATTGATTCATATTGGCATTTTATCAGCCGCCCTGCTTTAGATATCGATTTCAGCACTAGCAAAAGAAAAACACGTCAGCCAAACTCTAACTTTGAAATCTCTTTGCTGTAGTAACATGCTATTAAAACGTCTAAGACTGACAGTCAAGGATGTGACATGTTTATATGTGGTTATGCAACAACTTATTTAGTTATGTCATCACTCAGTTCAAGTTAGAAAAAAAAAAAAGTGGGCTGGTACAAAGAGGATTCAAGTATTTAAACCAGCAGGGCACTAAAAAAAGAACCAAAAACAGATACTAGCCAATACTAGTTTTGCAACAGATGCTGGTAATGTCATGATTGAGTGTCAAAAACAGCTGATATGCAGAATTTAGTCATTTATTTATTATATTTTGACATACTACTATGTATGGTTTATTAGTAATAGCAAATACTAATGCAAAAAGAGTGAATATAGGTTTATAAATTTAAGTTAAACTGTTATCTAGTTTATCTACGTAGAATGAGGTCAACAACCAAACAGATCCTTATAAAACACATCGAATAAGAAAATCAGAAATTTCAGGGGTCAATAAATTGCATTCATTCAACTTCATCCATGCATTTCATAAGGAAAACAGAAATATTATACAGTGTGCTGGAATACATATGCATGGAAACATCACACCATCACAGAACAATTGGGATTGGCGCTCAAACACTGAAGCACCTGTTCAGAAACACTCACTTGTTCCTCAGCACCTGCCAGGCCGCTTCGATATCAGCGTACAGGTTCTTCTCGGACGGTTTCCCGGTACTGACCCCATAACCCGAGTAATCATAGGAGAACACATTGCAGTTGATCCTGGAGCCGAGGCCGATGTAGAAGCTGCACATCTGGCCCAGATCCACGGCGTTCCCGTGAGAGAACAGCAGCGTGTAGCGGCTAGCGGGTGCGCACCGGACGAACATGCAGCCGACCCGGTTCCCACGGCTGGTTCGGGTCACGAGCACCTCGACGGCGTCGAGCTCGCGCTGCGAGTACTGCCAGTCGGCGCGCTCGGTGAGATGCAGGCTGGTCGCGCCGCTCGCATCCGTGTGGACGGAGTACGTGGGCTCGGGCGGCAGGAACGCCAGTTTGGCCGCGATGCGACTCGGACAGGGCGGGCAGCAGAAGAGCCAACACAACTCGCCGAGGGAGAAGCTGTTCATTCTCGGGCCTTGCTCGGGCATGGAGGGCGGCTGATACCGGGTGGGAGTCGGGGGAGTTACGAATAGCGAGAAAATAGACGAACGGTCCCGAGGATGCTAAAGCCGTGCTAAGTGGTTTCGGTTTGGTAGTGGTTTGACGGATCGGTCACTAGCACTTGGCTTTTGACATCTTAAAAAATGTATACGTTCCAATCCACCACTCATCCGTCTCGATCATGGGTTGAAAATGTCTAAAAATCGATCATTTACACTACACAATCAGCGTCAAGCTAGCCGTTCACATACAATGTAAGCTGCCATTGCTCCTGCTAAGAATGCCCAAATATGGGATTTTTCCGGTCAAGGCGGATATCCGGCTCCTGCTGGCGAATGCGACGTCACGAGGCTTTTCCTTGGATGAGCTGCGGGAGATGCAGGATGGTGCTTCTTTTTTGAGGCTTGGACATTGTAAAGTCACCAAAACTGTGAGATAAAAAACTCAAATATATGTTTGTTCAAAATAAACAAATAAAATTTTTGTTTATGCCAGCACTGCATCCTCTGGATATTCACTCACACTCTAAAAAATGCTGGGAGAAATTTGGATAAACCCACCTTTCTGGGTAGTTTTAGTTAACTCAACTATTGCTTAAAAATTACTATATATCTTGCTTAAAATCAGCACAAAATAGGTTAGAAATTAGCATTTAATAAAATGTTAATTGTTCAATAAATAATCAGAATCAGAATCAGAAAGAGCTTTATTGCCAAGTATGCTTGCGCATACAAGGAATTTGTTTCAGTGTTATTAGCTTCCAGTACACAGAGACACACAGACAATAAAACTAAGAGAAGAAAAAATACACATATGTAAGCATAAATAGACCAAAAATAAAAATAAACATTAATAAGTTGAAATGCAGGATGGTGCTTCTTTTTTGAGACTTGGACATTGTAAAGTCACCAAAACTGTGAAATAAAAACACTCAAATATATGTTTGTTCAAAATAAACAAATAAAAAAATCCTTCAATTTCTTCTTTGTTTATTCCAGCACTGCACACTCTAAATATTCACTCACATTTTGGGAGAAATATGGATAAACCCAGCGGTTTAACCCACCTTTCTGGGTAGTTTTAGTTAACTCAACTATTGCTTAAATATGACTATATTTCTTGCTTAAAATGAGCCCAAAATAGGTTGGAAATGTGCACAATAATATGTTTATTGTTCAATAAATAAACATTTGTTAATAAGTTGAAATGCAGGATGGTGCTTCTTTTTATTTTGAGACTTGGACATTGTAAAGCCACCAAAACTGTGAAATAAAAAAAGTCAAATATATCCCTGCTGAGAAAAACAGCATATGCTTGTTAGGTATGTTTTGGTGCTGGGATGCTGGTTTTAGCTGGTCCTTTGCTGGTTTTTTGCTGGTCCTTTGCTGGTTTATGCTGGTCACTCATGTTGCTGGTCAAGGACCAGCATAAACCAGCAAAGGACCAGCAAAAACCAGCAAAGGACCAGCTAAAACCAGCATCCCAGCACCAAAACATACCTAACCAGCATATGCTGTTTTTTTTCAGTAGGGATGTTTGTTCAAAATAAACAAATAAAAAATCTTTGTTTATTCCAGCACTGCATACTCTGGATATTCACTCACACTCTAAAAAAAGCTGGGAGAAATTTGGATAAACCCACATTTGGGTTAAATGTTTAACCCAGCTTTCTGGGTAGTTTTAGTTAACTCAAGTATTGCTTAAATATTACTATATTTCTTGCTTAAAATTAGCCCAAAATAGGTTGGAATATGTTCATTGTCCAATAAATAAAATTTATTAATAAGTTGAAATGCAGGACGCTGCTTCTTTTTTTGAGACTTGGACATTGTAAAGTCACCAAAACTATGAAATAAAAACACTCAAATATGTTTGTAAAAAAAAAAAAAAAACGATAATTCAATTTCTTCTTTGTTTATTCCAGCACTGCACACTCTGGATATTCACTCACACTCTAAAAAATGCTGGGAGAAAATTGGATAAACTCAGCAGATGGATAGTTTTAGTTAACTCAACTATTGCTTAAATATTACTATATATCTTGCTTAAATTGAGCCCCATATAGGTTAGAAATTTGCATTTAATAATATGTTCATTGTTCAATAAATAATGATTTATTAATAAGTTGAATAGATATTATTTAAACAATAAACATTTTGATTATTGCTGGTGCCTCTACTGTTTAATCTTTAATTTACAACCATTTAATACATTTAACCTAACCTAAATGCTTGGTTTGTTTTTAACCCAGAATTTGTTTTGAGTGCAATGAGTGCAATTTTTTTTTTCACGATATTCAAGGAGTTTATCATGTATGCAACTAATTTCAAGCATTTAAGCAGATCAAAAGGTTTTTAAGATCAAAAGAAACATACAGGGGTTGGACAAACTAACGTGGACACCTGGAAACTAGGAAATATTTCTTTTTAACACCAGTTGCCTTTGGCTTCCAGCTTCTTTAGATTCATACAGTACATTTAAATAATCTCCAGCTGAATGTTGCTTTAAAGAGGGTGGAGGAGGGAATCTGCCCACTATGGTTTGACAATACTGAAGTCAGGTGATTGTCAGGTGATTTGTCTGTCCAGAAGTTCATCTTGGTTCTCCAAATGTCCAGGTTTTATGATCATGAGTTATCACACCAGCTTTTTTGCATTTTAGCACTGGTGTGTGTGGTTAAAGTTTTGGCAGTTACAGTTCTTTCACAAATGTTGACTTTGGTTTGTTTAGACACAATTCTTCTGTTCAACTGTCCAAGTCACTTTCGTTTTTCACTCAGTATTCTTTTTCACTGATAAAGTTTTGCCTTGCTTTGTGCACACACTTCAGTTTTTTCAGTTCACAGTTTTTTTGTTTAATGGTAGTTGCTCATGAGTCCCTTGTTTGTCCTGAACAGTTAAACCACCTGCTGTTCTTCAGAAAAAATCCTTCAGGTCCCACAAATTCTTTGGTTTTCTAGTATTTTTGTGTATTTGAACTCTTTCAAACAATGACTGTATGATTTTGAGATCCATCTTTTCACACTTTGGACAACTGAGGGACTCATATGCAACTATTACAGAAGGTTCAAATGCTCTCTGATGCTTCAGAAGGAAAAACGATGCATTAAGAGCCGGGGGTGAACACATTTGAACAGAATGGAGATGTGTACATTTTTCTTATTTTGCCTAAATATCATATTTTTTCATTTAGCACTGCCCTTCAGAACCCCCCCCCCCCGGTTCCTAATGTATGGTTTTTCCTTCTGGCGCATCAGTGAGCATTTGAACCTTCTGTAATAGCTGCATATGAGTCCCTCAGTTGTCCTCGGTGTGAAAAAATGAATCTCAAAATCATACAGTCATTGTTGGAAAGAGTTCAAATATACAAAAATGCTTGAAAACCAAAGAATTTGTGGGACCTGAAGGACTTTTCTGAAGAACAGCGGGCATTTTAACTGTTCAGGACAAACAAGGGACTCATGATGAACTATCACTAAACAAAAAACACAGCTGTGGATCATTCGGTAACAACACAGTATTAAGAATCAAGTGTATGTACAGTCGTGGCCAAAAGTTTTGAGAATGACACAAATATTAGTTTTCACAAAGTTTGCTGCTCAACTGCTTTTAGATCTTTGTTTCAGGTTTTTCTGTGATGTACTGAAATATGATTACAAGCACTTCATATGTTTCAAAGGCTTTTCTCGACAATTACATGACATTTATGCAAAGAGTCAGTATTTGCAGTGTTGGCCCTTCTTTTTCAGGACCTCTGCAATTCGACTGGGCATGCTCTCAATCAACTTTTGGGCCAAATCCTGACTGATAGCAACCCATTCTTTCATAATCACTTCTTGGAGTTTGTCAGAATTAGTGGGTTTTTGTTTGTCCACCCGCCTCTTGAGGATTGACCACAAGTTCTCAATGGGATTAAGATTTGGGGAGTTTCCAGGCCATGGACCCAAAATTTCAACGTTTTGGTCCCCGAGCCACTTAGTTATCACTTTTGCCTTATGGCACGGTGCTCCATCGTGCTGGAGATGCATTGTTCTTCACCAAACTGTTGTTGGATTGTTGGAAGAAGTTGCTGTTGGAGGGTGTTTTGGTACCATTCTTTATTCATGGCTGTGTTTTTGGGCAAAATTGTGAGTGAGCCCACTCCCTTGGATGAGAAGCAACCCCACACATGAATGGTCTCAGGATGCTTTACTGTTGGCATGACACAGGACTGATGGAAGCGCTCACCTTTTCTTCTCCGGACAAGCCTTTTTCCAGATGCCCCAAACAATCGGAAAGAGGCTTCATCGGAGAATATGACTTTGCCCCAGTCCTCAGCAGTCTATTCGCCATACTTTTTGCAGAAGATCAATCTGCCCCTGATGTTTTTTTTTGGAGAGAAGTGGCTACTTTGCTGCCCTTCTTGACACCAGGCCATCTTCCAAAAGTCTTGGCCTCACTGTGCGTCCAGATGCTCTCACACCTGCCTGCTGCCATTCCTGAGCAAGCTCTGCACTGGTGGCACTCCGATCCCGCAGCTGAAACCTCTTTAGGAGACGATCCTGGCACTTGCTGGACTTTCTTGGATGCCCTGAAGCCTTCTTAACAATGCAGTGGAAAGGTTTTTTCGGGATTAAGTTAATTTTCATGGCAAAGAAGGACTATGCAATTCATCTGATCACTCTTCATAACATTCTGGAGTATATGCAAATTGCTATTATAAAAACTTAAGCAGCAACTTTTCCAATTTCCAATATTTATGTAATTCTCAATACTTTTGGCCACGACTGTAGACTTTTGTACGGGATCATTTTTATAAATTCAACTATTATTTTCTCTTGTGGACTATATGTAAACATCTGTTATGTGAAATATCGTATTCAGGTCAGTACTAAATAAACAATAACATCCATTTTGTATGATCCCTTATATTTTGGTAAAATAATTAACATTTTGCAGATTCCGAAAAGGGGGGTGTAAACTTTTGACCTCAACTGTATATAGTATATTATAGTATAACCCAATAGGGTAAAATAATCTATAAATTGGTCGTGCAGAATAAGGCACTGACATGTGCTTTATAAGTACTACTAAACAGCCAATATTTGACTAATATGCATGCTAACAAAAAAGAAGTTAATAGTGAATATTGTTTTACTTATGTCTTGTCACTATTGTGCTAATAATCTTATCACACATTTGAAACATACATTTTGTTGAGATTACATAGCAATCAAGAAAATAGGACACCAAACCCAGAGGTTTCAGCATGTAACTTTGTTGTGTGTTTCACATTTCCTGTGACACTTCTAAACTTGCAGTTTTTCATTAATCAGATTTCAGTGGGAGAAATTCAGTCATAATGTGACAGAAATTTATAATTATGACAGTTTGAAGCCATTTTAGGCTCATAAACATCAGAATATTACTCTTGGGAATGTCCTGAATGGAATTGGGGAGAGAAAAAGAGAGAGAGAGACTGGCTTAACATTCCTCATATTCTCACCTAATCAGTAAAAAGCATATGGAGTCCAGGGTGGAATGGATTTATCATACCCTAGAGGATGAAGCACATTTCCTAGATAGTAATAATGTGCTCGTTGGATGTAGAAATGCACTGTGGGACCTGCTCAGAAGAAGTGTGGACGCATGGGAAATGCACTGGGTGCTGATTGCTCTGGCTCCATCTGCGTTTTATATTTTCGAGGAGATAAGGTGCACCCATTTTTTTCTGTGCATAACTTTCATTATTTATGGAAAAACAGACCTGTGGTCAAAAGAGTAGGCCTCGCTTCACCCACATACTGTATCTCCTTCACCATATGCACCATGTCTTGTTATCAAGGCAATGAAGATTATGTTTTCTGGAATTTGGGAGACTTTAAATGGTTTAAGCACAGCGATTTAACAGCTTAAAACCTGTTAGTGGATTATTTAGAAAATAATAGTTCAAATAAGGAATAGTTCACCTGCTGAAAATGTACCCACCATCAGGCCATCCAAGATTTAGATGAGTTTGTTTGTTCATCAGAACAGATTTGGAGAAATTTAGCAGTGCACCACTTGCTCACCAATGGATCCTCAGTAGTGAATGGGTGCCGTCAGAATGAGAGTTCAAACAGCTGATAAAACATCACAATAATCCACTCCAGTCCATTAATTAACATCTTGTGAAGTGAAAAGCTGCATGTTTGTAAGAAACAAATCCATCAAGGTGTTTTTAACTTCAAACTAGTTCTTTATCCATAATCCTGCTTTCTCCACTGAAAAAGCTGTCTTGTCTGAATATGCACAAATCAAGCTCCGTTTATAAACAAAAATAGTTCAATATAGTATTAAACAAATATGTGGTGGATTTTTGATGTTAGATGACAACAGTGAATGGACTTAATCACTGGAAGAATTGTTTTTATGGATTATAGATTCATATTTTGGCCAGAAGCAACAGTTCAAACGTCTTAATGATGGATTTGTTTCTTACAAACATGCAGTTTTTCCCTTCAGAAGACTTTAATTGATGAACTAGAGTCATTACTTGATTGATGTTTTTATCAGCTGTTTGGACTCTCATTCTGACGGCACCCATTCACTGCAGAGGATCCACTGGTGAGTGTGACGCAATGCTAATTTTCTCCACATCTGTTCCCATGAAGAAACAAACTCATTTACATCTTGTTTTCATCCAAGTTTCTTTTTTGGATGAATTTTTCCTTTAATAGAATCAGAATGGTGTAAAATCCTGTTAAATGCATTATGCTTTTTTCACAAGTTATCAGTTTTCTCATGGTGCATTGATAAAATTGGTCTGCCATTTGGCATGTCATCACAAAATACACAATGTGCATTCGGCAGCTGCACTCTCTGACCTTTGTAATATATTTCAAAAGCATGCAAAGCAATTTCCTCAAATAGCTGCGATACCAGACATTTTCAGCAAGTCCTTCAAAACACATAGTTGGTAAATCACCAAAGTCTGCTCACTTTTCAGCTGTTGGTTGTGAAATGGAGTTTTGTGTCTGCAGGGCTGTACATGTGTCTAAATGAAAGAGCAGACAGCTGGATTCTGGGCATTGACTTCACTGATCTCCTGAGACCTAAGCACATCACACTCAGGTTTTGAACCAATATTATCAGGATCATGTGAACCTCACAGAATTGGGTTTTAATGCGCCAGACAGCAGTGCTGTGAGAGCTGGAAACTTGTAGATCAAAAACAGGAAAAATAACTATATTACACAACATGCATTTTCCTGCAACACTCACTACAGGTAATTTCATTTACTGTCACACTCAAGTATCTCGTTATATGAAAATTGGGTCTGTAATGTTGGAAAATAGCAAACTAAAAAAATATAACCACTCAGATCCTGCAAAAAACAATGAGAATAATATTGAAATCAAAACAGGTCATGTTTTGACTTCATTTAATATTGCTTATATGGATATGGCCTGATGCAAAACGTTTTTGAATTTGAAGATCAGGGTAATTTACCTTACTTTGTCTTCTATATAAGTATCTTCTGTAGCTTCTTAAGAGCAGTACTAAATGAAAAAAAAAAAAAAGATATTTAGGCAAAACAGGAAAAATGTACACATCCTCATTCCGTTCAAAAGTTTTCACCCCTAGCTCTTAATGCATCGTTTTTCCTGCTGAAGCATGAGTGAGCGTTTGAACCTCCTGTAATAGTTGCATATGAGTCCCTCAGTTGTCCTCAGTGTGAAAAGATGGATCTCAAAATCATACAGTCATTGCTGGAAAGGGTTCAAATACACAAAAATGCTGAAAAACCAAAGAATTTGTGGGACCTAAAGGATTTTTCTGAAGATCAGCAGGTGGTTTAACTGTTCAGGACAAACAAGGGACTCAACTATCACTAAAAAAAACAGCTGTGGATCATTCAGGTAACAACACAGTATTAAGAATCAAGTGTATGTAAACTTTTGAACAGGATCATTTTTATAAATCCAACTATTATTTTCTCTTGAGGACTACATGTACACATCTTTGTGAAATATTTTATTCAGGTCAGTACTATAACAAATATCATGCATTTAGTATGATCCCTCTATTTTGGTAAAATAATTAACAGATTCTGCAAGGTGTATGTAAATATATATATATATATATATATACACACAGTATGTCACAAAAGTGAGTACACCCCTCACATTCCAGCAACCATTTTAGTATATCTTCTCATGGGACAATACTATAGAAATGAAACTTGGATATATTTTAGAGTAGTCAATGTGCAGCTTGTATAGCAGTATAGATTTATTGTCCCCTTAAAATTACTCAACATACAGCCATTATTATCAAAATAGCTGGCAACAAGAGTGAGTACGCCCTAATACATATATATATTGTGTTAGCGCCATTGTTATCTGGCACTGCCTTAATCATCCTGGGCATGGAATTGACCAGATCTGCACAGCTTGTTGCTGGGATCCTCTTCCACTCCTCTATAATGACATCACAAGCTGCTGGACGTTAGACACATGGTGTTTCTCCATCTTACGCTTGAGGATGCTCCACAGGTGCTTAATAGGGTTCAGGTCTGGAGACATACTTGGTCACCCCATCACCTTCAGCTTCCTCAGCAAGGCAGTTGTCATCTTGGTGATGTGTTTGCGATTGTTATCATCGTTATCCGTTCGGCCTAGTTACTGGAGAGGAGGCATCATGTTCTGCTTCAGAATATACAGTACATAATGGAGTCCATGCTTCCTCTTAATGAACTGCAGCTCCCCAGTACCAGCAGCACTCAAGCAGCCCCAGACCATGATGCTACCACCACCATACTTGACTGTAGGCAAGACACAGTTTTCTTGGTACTCCTCACCAGGGCATCGCCACACAAGCTGGACACCATCTGAGCCAAACAACTTTATCTTATAGTCTCATCAGACCACAGGACATGGTTCCAGTAATTCATGCTCTTGGACAGGTTGTCTTCAGCAAACTGTTTGCGGGCTTTCTTGTGAGCCAGCTTCAGATGAGGCTTCCTTCTGGGATGAGGCTCATGCAAACCGACTTTACGCAGTGTGTGTATGGTCTGAGCTCTGAGAAGCTGACCTTTTACTTCTGCAACCTTGAAAGCAATACTGGCAGCACTCATGCATCTGTTTGTGAAGCCAGGTTCTGCACCTGACACACAGAACAGGTGCTCAACTTTGTTGATCGACCCTTGCAAGGCCTGTTTTGAACGGAACCCATCTTGGAAAACCTCTGTATGACCCTGACCGCTGTACTGTAACTCTGTTTCAGGTTGTTCCTGAACCTCTAATAGCCTTGGCCATCTTTGTGGAGAGCAACAATTCTAATTCTCAAATCCTCAGAGAGTTCTTTGCCATGAGATGCCATGTTGAACATCCAGTGGTCAGTATGAGAGAATTGTACTTAAAGCACCTACTTTTAACTGCTCTAACACAAGATACACAAGTTTGTATGGTCCTGTCAAGCAGACAAAAACATAAACATGATGAATAGGACATGTGGCTTTGCATGGTTAAACAACATACTGCTGTTATCACTTAGGGTGTACTCACTTTTGTTGCCAGCTTGACAATAATGGCTGTATGTTGAGTTATTTTCAGAGGACAGTAAATCTATACTGCTATACAAGCTGCACATTGACTACTCTAAAATATATCCAAGTTTTATTTCTATAGTATTGCCCCATGAGAAGATATACTAAAATGGTTGCTGAAATGTGAGGGGTGTACTCAAAATAAATTCACATTAAAATATATTATACAAATTAAGTAAATATCCAAGTATGTGATGGATAACAAATAAACTAAAACAAAAACATTTTTTGATTTAATTGTCACAAAATATTCTCACAATACAATCAATCCAAAAAAAAAAATCGTCTTAATTTTCTTTACGCAAAATAAATGTTTGTAAGATTCACCCAAATGAATAATGTCCTTCTAAGATGCATTGTCTGCAGCTGGATTTATGCGTAAAAATCATCATTAGAAGTTGCGGCTGTGGGTTTGAGATAAACAAAGTAACTTTGTTTAATGACTGGACCGTGAGAGAAACTTTTAAATAAATGTTACACACTGAAAACAAAAACAAATCATGATGAAAATCCCACTGCTGCAGCTCTCAAATTACTTTTACGAAACAATGATGGCGTTTGGCATCGGTGACGTCAAACCTTGTGCAACGTGTCTAAATTCAACTTCGATTTGTCAGCTTTACAAGACATTAGGGTGAACAGATAATGACAGAACTATTCCGGTAAACTGTCAATGTTTGCTTAAGTTATAACATCAGCATACAATACAGACAACGGTTTCTTAATCAGAGCCCACACACCAATGCGCAGGAGAAAAACATTTAGGGGAAATAAACACAGTGATGTCACATGACTGTTTTTCCTGTTACTTTCCCACCATGCATCACCCCCGCTGCCTCATCGCTCCTGCCTAGGCATTCCCACAGTATCCCAGCAGGATCTTAGGTTCTGGCTCCAAACTCAACAACAATATCCGGATCACTCATCACAGTACACTGGGAATGTTCTCTGTGCGCTCTATACGCTTTCCCTCATCTTCTAATAGAACGAGACAGTGGCGAAATTCTCCAGATGGTGCAATAAAAAAAGCTTTACTCAAATGGACAGCAACTAACTGTAGGCTTATGTTAGCAATGGCTGGAATGCTTGTTTTCCTTTATTGTTACGGCTGGTTTTTACCAGGTTAAGTCGGCTGGAGAGCCGGCCAATCACGGCATGCCCCGAACTGATGCGATGTGTCTGAAAACATGACTTCTAAGTTCTAGCATCTGATATGGTCATGGAAGAAGCATTAGATGGCTTTGGAAGGATGACTGAACATTATAACAATATTTATATAAGAAGTGAGCAATCCCTCACCCAGGATTGGGCTGTTAGCTTTGAAAGTGTCGTGGGCTGCGGTTTAGGGGAATTGAAAGCAGAAATGTTTGCAAACTGTGATTTGGTGTGCTAATGTTTAGGGTTTGCATACACTCGCAGTCACTGGGATGATGGGAAAAGAAACAATATTTGTAGTTCAGCAACTGTGCCGAGTATGAATTTAAACTCAGGCAAGGAATAGGGTGTCGTTTCCAAAAAATGCCTTTGGACTAATAACAGTAGATTAAAAGAAAAAAAAAAACTTGTGCACACACGCAGTTCCTTTGTGTGTATGTTCACACAGGTTTTACATCTTAAAAACAGATCAGTGGAGGAGACTGAATGGTTACTAAATATATGCTAAAAACCTCAGCTGCCAAATAGGCTGTATCAGCTTTTCTTCAAAGGGACCTATTATGCAAAAAACACTTTTATAAGGTGTTTGAACACAGTTGTGTGACCACAGTGCGTGAAAACAACAAGCCTATAATGATAAAAATCCACCTGCTTATTTTTTCTAATCCCAATAAATCATAAACAGTCTCTGCAATTGATTGACTGGCTGTTAGAGACTGGCTTCAAACGAGAGTCAATCCAATAGGCCCCCCGTTGTTAAAAAGCCCAACTTTACAGCTATTTTACATCTTGTAAAAAGGGGCATAATAGGTCACCTTTAAACAGCAGGTCATAATATTGTGTTGGAGTCCCCTACAATAGGTTTAAATGCATCTAAGGTAAGAAAACATTGTAATTTTCTCAGAATATACATTTATACATGTAGTCATTTGTCAATGATTTCAAAGCGGTTTGTTCGAACCAGCTTTGAGCGAAATGTCTGTAAACTTCAGGGTTGCCAGGTTTTCACAACAAAACACACCCAACTGCCTTTCGAGGGGGGTCCCGGCTAAAAATTGCTTTCTAGGGTGTAAAATACACATTTTGTGGTGGAGTGCCTCTGGTAAAATTAGCATTCCAGGGGCTAAATATTACGTTATTGGAGTCACTTAAACCCACTGACATGAAAGCTGGGAACTCATTTCTGATAATACTCCGCCTGTTTCGGCCATATTACGGCAGCAAGCTTCCTTGACTATTACGCCGGAATGGGAGTCTAGTTCCTAATCTTATCAGCCTAGAAACTCGCAGCTTTGCATTTCCACCGGTCTTAGTACACGATATAACTACAGAAGAGTCAAGTTTTAAATACAACAAATATGGAAACTCGTTGGTCATTTTTGAACGCGATGCTATTGGTCTAATAGGATTCAATGATCTATGCTAAGCTATGCTAAAAGTGATATCACCAGAACAGGAGAACAGCTGAATGGATTTCAAAACGGTAAAAATCAACTTATTAACTCGGGGGGAGTTGGAGAATGAGCCTATTTCCAAAAAAAGTGGAGTGTTCCTTTAAGTAGACCATCTGGGAATCTTTGGAATACTTTTACTACATACTACAATTTGGGGCATACTAATTCTATTTTCGAATACTATTTAGGACGGAAGTGGGATGCATGATTCAAAAATATGACATCTCTTTTTTTTTTTTTTTAGATACAATATCTTTATTTATCATGCACTAGTTTACCTAACAACTTTGCAGACTGTTTACATTAAAGGATAGCTACCTTACAAACTGCAAAAAAAAAAAAAAAAAATTTTTTTCAAAAACCCATATGACCCGCTCTAAATGAGAGACAAGACATCATGGCAAAAATAAGATTATACTCACGGTAGCTCCGGTGACATTATAGCTTTCTCCGGTTGTGAATCTAAAAGTGTGAATCTTTGTTGGAACTCCAAATACATTTAATATGCATGTGAAAATAGGCTATATGTAAATTGGATTTTTAAGTATGAGTTCATATAAATAAACACAATGTTAAGAATCTGAAATTGCATTGGATTCATTCATACACATAGGAACATAGGCTACCGAATGATTTCAATAGATATGTTTACATTATAATGAGTTCTGAGACTGAATCTCTGCAATCGTTTTTTTTTTTTTTTTTTTTTTTATGATTTATGATTTCATTGACATTCAAGAACATGTATTGTTATCCTTCTTGGTACCAAAAAAATAGTCAGTTCATCAGTTTATCCAGAAGCTTTATATAAACACTGAGGTTAAAAGACTGTCTCTACCCGTCAATCCTTTACTGACACACAGAAAAAGCCTGACAGTATTTACATAAAATACTTTGAGTTTCTTGTACGTTCACATAAACCGACAAACGTGGACAGAAAAACAAATAGCTAAAATAATAGAAAAGAAGACAAATTACAAATATGTCAAAACTTCAATTTTCTTGTCTCACGTTAGACGAAAAAAGGAATGGATTTATTGTTTGTTACACCATCACACCGCATTCAAAGTGAAGAAACGTTTTCGGGGGCTAGCTGCCCTCTCTTTGAATGGTTTCAAGGCGGAGGAGCTTGTCAAAATATCTTTATCGACATGTCCATCACAGCTTCGCCTCAGGTCCTCAGAGTAATTGATGTCTTCTTAAGAGTTTTAGCTGTAAACATTGTGGAGGAACCTCAAGAAGTTTCGCCCAAGGGAGCTTCTCATAGGTAATGATCACCAACACCACAGTCTCACTTTGGAAGGTGAAGAATGTCAAACTACATTCAAGAGGAACCAGAAACCATCTCACATTACATGCATTGAGGTTACACATAACTTAATTGAACTCCTGGGGAGATTCTAGGAATCTTATCAGAACCAAGATTGAGCTTGTTCCCCTCTAATAAAGTTGGGAGTTTCTGACTTCCCAAAGCTAGAGTCAATGCACCGGAGAACAAATGACAGGTTTAAGTGTGTTTGATTTTTCATGGGCCCTCGTGATGGTAAAAAAAGAATATGTAGCATCTCCTTGTTGCTTTAGAATTTGCCCAAAAAGGAAGGCAGTAAAATTTAATACTGAGCATATAGATAAATGCTTCCTATGTAGGAAGCTGACTTCAGGTTTTGGAACCGAGACACTAAAAAGTGAATGTTTCTGTACTATACTCAAAGTGAGGGCAAGTACTGCACAGTGGGATGGGTTGTTGTTTTAGGGGCCTCGGACATTTCTGAGAAATCAGAAAGAAAAGAAACATCTCTGAACATATGTCATGGATCAGAAAAGGCACAGCTGTTTTAAGGGCAATACTTTTTTTTAGACACAAATGAAAATGTTTAAATGTGTGCTGCATTTTTTAAAGAGGAGGAAGAATGAAGTCTAAAAATGGAAGAGAAAACCTCAGAACTGCAACATATCACACTGGACTTGAGACATTTTTTTTCTATTTTTAAGCTGTTTTGGCAAGACTGTCTCTAGAATTATGTGGTATAAACATGGAATCAAAAATAGTTAGGCCTAAATGTATGATATCTTTAAAATGCATATACTATTTTTTTAACATTTCTGAGATTTTAAAGTCTCTTCTCCTCACCAAGTCTACATTTATTTGATCTAGAGTGCAGCAAAAACAGTAAAATTTTGAAATATTTTTAGTATTAAAAAAAAAAAACGTTTTCTATTTAAATATGTTTTAAAATGTAATTTATTCCTGTGATTTCAAAGCTGAATTTTTAGTATCATTACTCCAGTCACATGACTCTTCAGAACTCATTCTAATATTCTGATTTGCTGCTTGAAAATTGTTGAAATCAACATCTATTGTTGAAAACAGCAGAGTATATATATATATATATATATATATTTAGGTTGAGACAGCATTTATCCAAAATAGAAATCATTTGTCACATTATAAATACCTTTATTACTTTAGATCAATTTAGCATCCTTGCTAAATAAAAGTATTAATTTGTTCAATTTCTTTCCCCAAAAAAATAAATACAATTTATTTAATGACTCTAAGCTTTTGAATGGTATAGCGTGTAATGTTACAAAAGCTTTTTATTTCAGATAAATGCTGATCTTTAGATCTTTTCTCCAAAACGTACTTTTAAGTGGAAATATCATCTTTAATCACTGAGATTTCGTGAAGCTTGCACACTTTCTTTGCCCTTTTTATGCAATTCATTCCTGGAGCAAATGTTTGTATCCCTACAAGACTAAGAGATCAGTTTCAGCACATGCCAGTGGATTTTCCTACCTTATTTTTTTTCACAAGAAGGGGTTTGATGGTTACGGTATGAAATGTTATAACTGGCGTCTTCAACAAAATCAACACAATACTGTATGGAAGATGTTTTACAAAGATATCTTTAATTAGGTGCAGTTCTTTATAGTTTGTAATACTTTAATTAATTCAAAAAATGCTTTTCTTAGACTTTGTCTTGTTTCCAGCCAAAATATCTAAACATTCTTAAATCAAGAAGGATTTTCTTAACAAGAGAATAATTGTCAAAATTAATTGCGTTTTTGCTTGAAACAAGCAAAATAATCTGCCAATGGGGTAAAAAAAAAAGTAATCTTGTTTTCTGTTTCAAATAAGATGTTTCTGCTTACCCCACTGGTAGATTATTTAGCTTGTTATTAGAAACAAGACAATAATTTTTACTTGTCTAGAAAATCCTTCTTGATTTAAGAATTTTTCGATATTTTTGGCTGGAAACAAGACAACAAATCCAAGTAAGAAAAGCATTTTTTGCAGGGTAAATTTTGCTAATAACAATAATGATAATAAATGTTCCTTAAACAGCAAATATTAGCATTATTTTTGCAGGGATCATGTGACACTGAAGACTGCTGAAAATTGAGGTTTGATCACAGGAATAAATTACATTTTAACATGTACTCAAATAGAAAACAGTTATTTTAAATAGTAAAAATATTTCAAAATTTTACAGTTTTTGCTGAACTTTAGATCAAATAAATGCAGGCTTGGTGAGCAGAAGAGACTCAGTTAAGAAAACATTAAAGGATAACTATTGCCAAAATGCAACCTGGGCTGTTTTTTTTTTTTTTACTGAAAACGAGACAAACTTATATCTAAAAGCATAATTACGACAAACGAGCCGTTTTTGAGATTGACAGTGATTTCGTTTTGTGGTCAGTGGCCGGTGAATGGGATTACTAGGGGCATAACTTTGAGCGCATCAAAATCGATATTTTTATAACACTAAGAAGGCTCGACACACCATGAAACTTTGCTCGAAGTATCGCCTGGGTCTCTACACATGAACTCGAGCATTGAGACACCTTTTGACTGGCAAGACGGCCGCGAGCGGAAACTCAAACAGTGAAAGTGAGTTGTTCAAAAACTTTCTTTTTAGTAAACTCTGTGTACACAAACAATGTTCTCAATGCTCGAGTTCATGTGTAGAGACCCAGGCGATACTTCGAGCAAAGTTTCATGGTGTGTCGAGCCTTCTTAGTGTTGCAAAAATATCGATTTTGATGCGCTCAAATTTATGCCCCTAGAACTCCCATTCACCGGCCATTGACCACAAAACGAAATCACTGTCAATCTCAAAAACGGCTTGTTTGTCGTAATTATACCTTTAGATATAAGTGTCTCGTTTCCAGTAAAAAAAAAACAGCCCAGGTTGCATTTTGGCAATAATTATCCTTTAAAAATCTTACTGTTCAAATTCAAAAGCTTTTGACTGGTAGTGTATATTAAATATATGAAGCAAAGCTGAAACTACAACACTGATAGTATCTTAAATCATAATCACATTAAACAGAATATTGTATAAATGGACTTATCTTTCTCTGTGTGGACTGTTTTTGATGAGACAGCTCAGAATACTCACTAGTGCAGGCTTTAGGAATGTCTGCGTTCTTCTGGTGCCATTAGTCAGTGCTGTCATGACGTCAGTTTTCCAGTGTGTTCAGACAGCAGGAGCATCCTGCATCCACCAGCATGAACGGAGAAACTCCCACTGAGGTGAACAGGAAATCTAACAGCCTGAACATGACAGACACTCAAAGTTAGCTCTCTAAAGTCAGTAGAAAGATGCTTACCCATTAATCTGACAGAGCAATCCATACCATCATCTTTTCCACATCATATAAAACAATTCATCTGAAAACAGCAGGGGAGAAAGTCACGTTTTTATTTGTCACTCAATACTTGGTAATGGTTTTATTGTGAAACCAAACAGGGCCTGACCTGATCCTGTCAGATATGACAGTGTATAGTGCACGCAACATTAAATAGATGCACTTGTAGTGTTCCAAAAGAAAAAAAAAATACTGAGTTTGATTGCATAGCTGTAGGCCTGTGAGATGGGGAATGAAATTTTTAAAAGTCAAAAAGTGTTTACAATTATTCAGAGCTATAAAAAAAATAATGGCAACTGTTTGCATCTACTTGATTATTCCAAATAAATGCATTCACTGAACTTTAGATTATTTCAGCGTAAGAATATCTTAAATTGTGTCAAAGTAAAAGGGTTAAAGGGATATTTCACCCCCCCCCCCAAAAAAAACATACTCCCCTTCAACTCTTAAAGGAGTAGTTCACTTTCAGAACAAACATTTACAGGTAATGTACTCACCGCCTTGTCATCCAAGATGTTCATGTCTTTCTTTCTTCAGTCGTAAAGAAATTATGTTTTTTGAGGAAAACATTTCAGGATTTCTCTCCATATAGTGGACTTATAATGGTGTCCCTGAGTTTGAACTTCCAAAATGCAGCTTCAAAGGGCTCTAAATGATCCCAGCCAAGGAAAGAAGGGTCTTATCTAGCAAAACGTTCAGTTATTTTATTTATATACTTTTTAACCTCAAATGCTCGTCTTGTCTAGCTCTGTGTGTACTCTGTTTAGAGATTGTAGAAAATAACCAATTGTTTCGCTAGATAAGACCCATCTTCCTTGACGGGGATCATTTAGAGCCCTTTGAAGCTGCATTTAAACTGCATTTTGGAAGTTCAAACTCGGGGACAGCATAGAAGTCCATTATATGAAGAGAAATCCTGAAATGATTTCCTCAAGAAAGAAAGACATGAACATCTTGGATGACAAGGGGGTGAGTACATTATCTGTACATTTTTGTTCTGAAAGTGAACTACTCCTTTAAGATGTGGATGAGCTTGTTTGTTCATCAGATTTGGAGAAATGTAGCATTATGTGACTTGCTCACCAATGAATCCTCTGAAGTGAATGGGTGCCGTCAGAATGAGAGTCCAAACAGCTGATAAAAACATCACAATAATCCACACCACTCCAGTCCATCAATTAACATCTTGTGAAGCAAAAAGTTGCATGTTTGTAAGAAACAAATCCATTATTTTTGTTCATTCAGAGATATCACTTGGCTTTCAGAACAGTTGTTATATAGTATTCAGTAAATTACAAAAAAGTTGTAATATTCCAGTAAATCTTTAGTCATCTGCATCATTTGCAAGACCTACTTGACTTTTTTACACTGAATCCCATTAGCTCAAGAAAACTTATCATGCCGTTACAAAACCTCAATTCAAAACATGCAGGAATGACAGTGAATGCAGCCAGACTTGATGCATTTGACCCGTGCAAAACATCTCAAGTTTCTATATATAAACATCTGAGCTGTCATGCCAGGGTTTAGACAGTCTAATCAAAGAGCATCAAGATCCTCTGGAATGCTGAAGACATCTGAAAAGCACTTCTGCATTAAAGCGAGAAGCACGCAATGAACGTGATTTAACGGATCTGATGTTTACGCTTCTAGCCAGTCAAGTCATGTCATGCTTCACCCAGAAGGAACTTAACGTGAACATTTTTGACAGCGTACAGAAATGCAATTATATGACAAGCTGATACGGTCTCACGGCGCACTCAAATGCACGTAGAAGAAAAAAAATGGCTTGCTATCTTCAGGTCATGTCAGAACGGTCATATACAAGATGAGCGTGCATGAACATTACCACATGGGTTACAACATACCACATTACATAACTGGAACTTGTGATTTTCAGGAATAGTTTAACCATAAATGACAATTTGCTGAAAATTTACTCACCCTCAGGCCATCCAAGATGTGTTTGCTTCTGAACAGATTTGGAGATATTCAGTATTACATCATTTGCTCGCCAATGGATTCTCCGCAGTGAATGGGCGCCGTCAGAATGCGAGTCCAAACAACTGATAAAAATATCACTCCAGTCAATCAATTAATGTCTTTTAAAATGAAAAACTGCATGTAATAAGCAACAAATCCATAATTTAGATGTTTTTAACTTCAAATCATTGCTTAAGCTAAAATATGAATCCAGTATGCGTAAAATTGTTTTCTCCAGTGTTATTGAAAACAATTAAAAACCATTAAAAGATTAGTTCACTTCCAGAATAAAAAAATTCTGATAATTTACTTATCCCCATGTCTTTCTTTATTCGAAAAAAAAAAATTTGACAAAAACTTCAATGGTGGCCAATGGGTTGAAGGTCCAAACTGCAGTTTCAATGCAGCTTCAAAGGGCTCTACACAATCCCAGCCTGATGAATAAGGAAGCGTTTTGCTAGGCAAGACCCTTATTCATTAACTGGGATCATGTAGAGCCCATTGAAACTGCAATTTCAACCTTCAGCCCAATCAAGTCCATTATATGGGAGAAAAATCCTGGAATGTTTTCTCAAAAACCTTAATTTCATTTCAACTAAAGAAATGGGGGGGGGGGGGGGTAAATTATTATTATATATTTCAGTTTTTTTTAGTACATTTATGAAGACAATACTGTTTTTTGCTTTGTCATAGTGGTGCAGTGTAGATTTAAAAAAGTAATTTAAAACAGTTTAACATAAGGCAACAACATAAAAGATGAAAAATATAAAGGCTTATGAATATAAAAATAAAGAAAATAAAATAATTTTAGGTTCTAAAGTTAAACAGTGACTAAACTAATAAACTAGAAATTAATAACAATGACAAACGCACATAACAAAATGACTAAAAATGAGAAAATGTAATACCAAGGCTTTTTGTCAGATGCAGAAATGTCCATAAAAACAATAAGGCCAGAGGTTAGGAAATACTACAGCTCATTGTACAGATGAGGTCAGAGCAGGTCCTCATAAGCCGACCGCAGAATCAAAGGCCTTCTCTCTTCTTCTGTGCAGTTTGAACATCCAAATGAATTCAGAAAGCATATTTAGTGTCTGCTGGTGTTTATGAGTAATCCCTGTGGTCAAATCCCTTCCTGTTCCCTGACCAACAACCTAAACACGCAGGATAAGGAAGCATAAATTAACCGGCAGTAAGTCTCAATCTGTCCATTGATGTTACATTTGTATGTATACCTACCATAATATGCCGCACATAACTATACAAAATTGCTGCATGTAGTTTTCCACTTTGTACAACTGTACAGCCTTTGCAAAACACATCTGTTAAAACTTTGCATGCACATTCATTATCCTAAATGAAAAATATTCAACAAAATTCAAGAAATGATTAACTAATATGTTGTAATTTAGCAACTCAATGAATAGAGCTCACTCAGTTTGATTGAAATCCACATATTCAATGAGAATTTATTGTCACAAGCACAATTTCTCGTCATAAAGTTACACAAAAATAACGGAACACATTTACACAATTTATACAATCCTAAACTCATTGTACAATGGACAGGCTAACTAAGTACCGAGAGTTAAATATGTACTCACATTGCACACAATGATATTAAACCTACACAAGTATATAGAGCTGCATGTGAAATAAACCACGGTCCGACATAAAAATCACATTATTTACATTAAAACATCCATTTGATTTCCAAAAAATGTTTAGATTTCATGTCAAGGTCTTTCCATCAGTCCAGAGTTGTGGCATGATCGACTCCATGTTATTAGTCCAAAAGTTAATAGTAAGAATCGCAGCTGCCACAAAGATTACAATGAACACCGCGAAATGCTCGATATTTACGCTGCATCTTCTCATACGAGGCTGGTGTCAATTACTTCACAAAGTGACACTTGCTAGTGTTTTTGTAAGAAAAACAAAGGTCAAAGATAAAAAAACCCCAAATCAAATACTGTTTTTGTTTTTACATCCGCCTACATTTATTATTAGTTAAGCTAGGTTATAGACATCACTACATAGACTACATTTTACACGGTAAGCGTAAAAATATCTGGTCAGCGAGATGCTGTTTGGCAATGAAGAATGAGGTGCAACACGTGAAGAAAACAATCCTTCGCTTCATGAAAGATCTTGAAATACTTCTGTAGGATAAAAACGTCAAAAAAAAAAAAAGAAAATCTCTTCATTATATTTGTGTGTGCATGTGTGTGTGTGAGAGAACAGTCTTGACTTAAGGTTGCTAAACCAGGCATTAATTTGCCTGCTTTCGATGTAAATTAGGTTTATTATTGATGATGCTTTATTATAAGCAGATTATGCCTTTGCATAAATAATCGAGCACTTTTACTGCTTTAAAAATGATGTTTGAGTACTTTTTTAGTGGTGATGGCAGGAGTTAATCATCACATGATGATTAAAGGATGAAAAGGAGCATCAGTCTGGGAATATATTTATTTTCCTGTATGTTTCTAATTGTTTGTGGACGAGGGATCAAGTCAAGGGTGTGTGTGAATGGAGAAATGTGTTTCAGCAGCATCATGTGCGTCACATGTGAGATGAAGATACTGCAGTCCGAACCAAAACAAACAAACTAACTAATACAGGAGTCTCCGATTACTCAGAGAACGGTGGGAACATGCCGAGGTCGGCAAAGTCTTCGATGTTGTAATTGGTTGTTCCTTGGGTGGGATCTCCCGGCATCGGCAGCATATCCTGTGGGACAGCAACAGAGCGTGATGTTGAATCAGACAGGCTACGTTCAGAGTTACTGGTTTGTCAGAGTGTGTGAATGTAACTGTAAAGGCCAATTCACATCAAGTGTGATGCTACAAAGTGAATTCGCTAAGGGCTGCCCCTTTAATTCCCTCAATGTTTAATAGTCTAGACCAGGGGTCCGCAAACTTTTTTCTGAGAGGGCCACCTAACTTTCTTTTCTTTAATGGAGGGCCGGGTCAGTTTACAAAATAAAATTCTGTGGGCCGGACTGACTACTACTATTATTTTATTATGATTTTACCGGTATTTATTATAACTTTTAATGCTAGAATAGTTTATTATTTTTTATGCACCAGACAGACAAATGATCATTTCTTTTCAAAAGATATACAGGTGCTTCTCAGTAAATTAGAATGTCATGGAAAAGTTCATTTATTTCAGTAATTCAACTCAAATTGTGAAACTTGTGAGTTAAATAAATTGAATGCACACAGAGTGAAGTAGTTTGAGTCTTTGGTTCTTTTAATTGTGATGATTTGGCTCACATTTAACAAAAACCCACGAATTTGCTATCTCAACAAATTAGAATATAATGACATGCCAATCAGCAAATCAACTCAAAACAACTGCAAAGGTTTCCTGAGCCGTCAAAATGGTCTCTCAGTTTGGTTCACTGGGCTACACAATCACGGGGAAGACTGCTGATCTGACAGTTGTCCAGAAGACAAGCATTGACACCCTTCACAAGGAGGGTAAGCACAAACATTGATTGCCAAAGAAGCTGGCTGTTCACAGAGTGCTGCATCCAAGCATGCTAACAGAAAGTTGATTTGAAGAAAAAAAGTGTTACGTTAATAACTAAGGGAAATTTTTGTTTGAAAGCCAACCTTTATTATCAAATACCGACATGATATAAGTAAAACATATTTAAAATTACATTTTCAAAATATGTCTCTGGCATTGTTAAGAGGGCCGGTCCAAATGTGGGGGAGGGCCGCATTCGGCCCCCGGGCCTTAGTTTGGGGACCCCTGGTCTAGACTAAACGTTAGTCAACAAAAAGAGTGCTGCAAAGTAGATTCCAGAGGTATAACTGAAGAGACGAATTTCACCAACAAATAATTAAAATTTCTGTCTCTCTTTTAACCAAAGTGACTGGGCATTTAAAGGGATAGTTCATCCAAAAATGAAAATTAAATGTTGATCTGCTTACCCCCAGGGCATCCAAGATGTAGGTTACTTTGTTTCTTCAGTAGAACACAAACAAAGATTTTAACTCAAACCGTTGCAGTCTGTTAGGCATATAATGGCAGTGGATGGGCACCAAACCTTTAAAAGTAAAAAAAAACATGCACAGACAAATCCAAATTACAGCCTGCGGCTCGTGACGATACATTGATGTCCTAAGACACGAAACGATCGGTTTTTGTGAGAAACTGAACAGTATTTATATCATTTTTTACCTTTGATACACAGCAATGTCCATCTGTCCTGAGCGCGAGTGTGTATCAAAGGTAAAAAATAATATAAATCATGTTCAGTTTCTTGCAAAAACCGATCGTTTCGTGTCTTAGGACATCAATGTATCGTCACGAGCCGCAGGGAATAATTTGGATTTGTCTGTGCATTTTCTTTTTTCTTTTTTTATTTTAAAGGTTTGGTGCCCATCCACTGCCATTATATGCCTAATAGACTTCAATGGTTTGAGTTAAAATCTTAGTTTGTGATCTACTGTAGAAACAAAGTCACCTACATCTTGGATGTTAGGATGTTTAAGCAGATAAACATCAAATTTTCATTTTTGGGTGAACTATCCCTTTAAGGTACACATTTACATCAGTTCTCTAATGCTCATCAAGGCTGCATTTACTTGATCAAAAATACAGTTAAGACAGTAATATTGTGAAATATTATTTCAGTTTAAAATAATGGTTTTCTGTTTTGTAGTTTATTTTAAAATATTATTTATTCCTGTGATGCAAAGCTACATTTTCAGCATCATTACTCCAGTCTTCAGTGTCATATGATCCTTTAGAAATCACTCTAATATGCTGATTTATTACTTTTTATTATTACTGTTGGAAAAACTTATGCTGTTTAATATTCTTTTGGAACCTGTGATTGTTTTTCAGGATTTTTTGATGAATAAACAGTTAAAAAGAACAGCATTTATTCAAAATAGAAATGTTTAGTTGTTGCTATCACTTTGTTTATCGATTTAACACATCCTTGGTGAATAAAAGTTTTTTTTTTAAAGAAGGAATAAAAATTTACTGACCTCAAACTTTTCAATGATAGTTTATATTGTTACAAAATATTTCTATTTTAAATAAATACTGTTAAATCAGCATATTAAAATGATTTCTGAAGGAAGACCGGAGTAATGATGTTGAAAATTCAGCTTTGCATCACATAAATTACATTTTAAAATATTTCACATAGAAAACTGTTATTTTACATTGTAAAAATCTTTTTTTTTTTCTGGATTAGTAATCAAATAAATGCAGCCTAAATAAATAGAGCATAAGAATCTCTTTTAAAAATCTTACTGATCCCAAACTATTGAACGGCAGTGTATTTTAATAGATTGAATTAATAAATATTAGAAACATTTCCTTGGCAACTAACTGAAAATAAAATGTTTAATTTGATATAATATCATATACAGCTTTGCATCACATGAATAAATTACATTTTAATATATACTTACACAAAAAAAACCTGTTATTGTACATTGAATTAATATTTCACAAATGTATAAATAAATGTTGCCTTGGAAAAGCTTTTTTTGTCTTTTTCTTTTTAGATCTTACTGATCCCAAACTTTTGAATGCCAGTGTATATTAAATATTAATAAATTAAATTAGTAAATATTAGAAAACAAATTAAAATGAGAAACATTGCCTTGGCAACTAACTGAGATAAAAATTGTTTAAGCTGAAGCACTAAAATTACTATAATACATATAAAATAAAATAGGAAGAACACATAGGAAGTACTAAAACCTCTAATTACTAAATTACTATTACTTATTAAAATTATGAAAATATAAGAATAAATAGCTTATTCAAAATATTAATAAATGCTGCAACAGCATCAATCTGTATTATAAGAACATTAGAATGAATAATAAATGAATTAAAAGTCTGAAGAAGGCCATGAGCAACGTTTGTGTTTTGTCCTGCAGGTGATTAATGTAGGATAAAATGCTAAAAGAAGACTATTTTTGTGAGTCAGTGCGGATCATATGAATTAAATAATTAACATAAATGACAGTCAAAAAATGTAAATGATGTAAGATTAGTAGATAATGACAGAAATTTCATTCGAACTATTCCTTCCTCAGTTTCTTCAGTTTGATTAGCATATTGTTAAACTAAATCATGTACATTTGAAGGTCAGTCAAAGACTTTCAGACATTCAGCCGCTCACCCACAGACCTCTGCATGTGCTGTGGATATTGCTGTGTATGAATGTACTCGGAAAGGACAGTGGGTTTACCTGGAAGACCTCGGTCTGGCTGGACTGAGGATGAGGATGTGGGTCTCCTCCTTGCTGGCTGTGGTGTTGACTCTGCCATTGAGACCAGACCTCAGACGGCCGGCCCTGAAACTGTCCTCCGCTCTGGCTGCTTTCACCTGACACATCTAGAGAAAGCAACACAGATGCATTCACAACGGCTCTGATAAGACACATCTTGAGCTTAAAGATCAATAGACATTATTTCTGTGATATGGTGTTTTTGCTCTTTTTGCAACCCCAGTGAACTGCTGCTGTAGGGAAAAGAGCTGTGAAGTGTCATTATTGTTAAATAAAACTATTAAAAATCATCTGTTGATTGAAAGCAGAATTAAAACTAAATATTAATATTACATGTAAAACTTAAACCTGATAAAATGTAATGAAAATTTGAAACTGAGTAAAATAAAATGCTAATATTGTTAACTAATATTATTAAAAAATAAATTCTTGGTTAAGAATAAAAATAATAATAAAAAATATTACATGAAAACAGTTAAATGTAAAAAAACTAAGCGAAAATTATAAATGGAGTAAAATAAAAATAAGTGTTATTATTGTTAACTATTACAAATTATTTCTTGATTAAAATAAAAATTAATTATAATAAAATATTACATGAAAAACTAAATGAAAATTTTAATTGAAAGCTGAAATAAAATAAAATATAAATGTCACATGAAAAAAATTATAAACTAGTAAAATTAGTAAAATAAAAATAAGTGTTATCGTTAACTAAAATGATTACAAATTATTTCTTGATTAAAATAAAATAAAAAATAAAACATTACAAGAAAAAACATACACAAAAAATGTAACAAAAATTAGAAACTAAGTAAAATAAAAATAAAGCAATATTATCATTAACTAAAATTATTAAAAATAAATTCTTGATTAAAATAAAAAATATATATATTACATGAAAAACCTAAACGTAAAGAACTTAAAATAAATAAAAAATTAAACGAAAACTAGAAACTAAATAAAATAAAAATAAGTATTATTGTTAACTAAAATTATTACAAATTATTTCTTGATTAAAATAAAATAAAAAATAAAACATTACAAGAAAAAACATACACATTAAAAAATTAAACAAAAATTAGAAACTAAGTAAAATAAAAATAAAGCAATATTATCATTAACTAAAATTATTAAAAATAAATTCTTGATTAAAATAAAAAATATATATATATTACATGAAAAACCTAAACGTAAAGAACTTAAAATTAAAAAAATAAATAAACGAAAACTAGAAACTAAATAAAATAAAAATAAGTATTATTGTTAACTAAAATTATTACAAATTATTTCTTGATTAAAATGAAATAAAAAATAAAACATTACAAGAAAAAACATACACATAAAAAAATTAAACAAAAATTAGAAACTAAGTAAAATAAAAATAAAGCAATATTATCATTAACTAAAATTATTAAAAATAAATTCTTGATTAAAATAAAATATATATATATTACATGAAAAACCTAAACGTAAAGAACTTAAAATTAAAATAAATAAACGAAAACTAGAAACTAAATAAAATAAAAATAAGTATTATTGTTAACTAAAATTATTTACTGATTAAAATAAAATAAAAAAAATTACATGAAATATTTCATGAAAAACAAATGTAAAAAAGCAATGAAAATTAGACACTGAGTAAAGTAATAAAATAAAATGTAAATATTACATGAAAAACAAATTATAAATGGAATAAAATAACTATAAAACAATGTGTTATTACTGTTAACTAAAACAAATTAAAATGTTAATTAAAATAAAGTAAAAATAAAATATTATTTAAAAAAAGTGCTATTATTAACTAAAATAATGGAATAATATAACATTTGTACTGAAAGACGAACTAAAATTATGAACTGAATAAAATAAAAATAAAAGCTGAAAAAAATGCTAACTAAACATATGCAAAATATTTTGCTGACTGAAATAAAACTGAAATCTAATTATCAGATGAATAACTTGGTAACACTTTACAATAAGGTTCATTAGTTAAACATTAGTTAATGTATTAACTAACATGAACTAACCATGAGCAATACATTTGTTACTGTATTTACTAATCTTCATTAACATTAGTTAACGGAAATACAGTTGTTCATTGTTTGTTCATGTTAGTTCACACTGCATTAACTAATGTTAACAAAAAATTAATAATGTATTAGTAAATGTTGAAATTAACATTAACACAGATTAATAAATGCTGTATAAGTGCAGTTCATTATTAGTTCATGTTAACTAATGTGGTTAACTAATGTTAACTAATGAACCTTATTGTAAAGTGTTACCAATAACTTTATAAACATAAAATAAAATAACTGAAATAAGTTTAAGTACTAAAATGACTAAATAGAAATATTAAAAAAACAAACAAATAAAAATATACATAAAATCACTAAAACAAACTAAAAGTAAAAAGAAAACAAAAATAAAAGCTAAATATTAGTAGTAATAGTAATAGTGGTAGTAAACTAGTAGTAATAGTGACAGTAAAAGAAATAATACTAATATAACTGCAAAAATAATTTTGTGTTCAACAGAAAAAAAACAAAAAACCAATCAGGGTGAATAAATGAAGGCAGAATATTGTGATACGAGTGCCTCGCCGTTCCTCAACAAACATGTTTAGACTTTACGGTATCAGCTTCCATATTAAGTCCAACACGTCTACTTTGGCAGCATCTCAATGGAGCGTGCGTGCAAAACACTTGAAGCGTACGACCTCCATTTCGCTCAATTTGTCGCACGGGGGGGAAGAGACATTTACTACAGCCTGACAGAATCATTTAAACGCATACATCTAGTGTCTCTTCACCCGCGGGGCCCGAGTCTTTGCTTAGGAAACGAGCGAGTGGAGCAGACTAATGCGCGGCGGGCGCGGGCGGAGGTGACGACGTGGGTGGGTGTTTTGCAGGATGGCACAGCGGTGCCCTCGGGCTGTTTCTCGTGTTCTCCATGTTGATGAGGCAGTGATGTAAGGTCAAACTTCTCATTTCCCTACTGTGCCGCGCAGACGCCGAGGGCGACCCTCCTCTGGCTCCATTTCTGTCTGTCTTTCCCTCAAGGTTCGGCCGTTTGACGCGCCTCGTAAATCTCTCTATCAATTTTTCTATTCGTCTTTGGTCCCCTAGCCATCTTTCTCCATCCCCATCAATCTGAAATCTGCCTGCTTTGTGTTTTCCCTCGGTGTCTGTAGTGCTTATGTACCGCTTATTCTCCGGTCGCACCATCAAAGATGTAACGGTACAAACAGCAGGCCTGACAAAAGCAAACGGTGTTCAAAGAAAGAGCCGGGCTCTGCCGTTATTCCCAAGCGCTCTTCAATCAATATGAAGACTGAAAGCACGTTCTCTTGCTTTCATAACCGTAAATGCTGTTGAAAGCGTGCTCGATTTCACGTACGCATATAAAGACTGCAATTAAGCCACAATGTAACATTATCCCAGTATGAAGCATTTGAGTAAAGGCGCTATGATTATTGTTTATGCTTTGCATTAGCTGGGAAAAGTAAGACTACACTGTATGAACTATAAAGCACAAATCCAAAGAGTCTAAAAAGTGCTGTTTTTTCTTTAAATAAAAGGCTGTATTGATTTTGTGAGTATATTGGTGTAAACAGTCACATAGCTATACTTTTATTCTTACTCTGTGGAATTTATTTTTTCTTTTGTGGATAGTGAAACCTTGGGGGGAAGATGGTATAAAGATCACTGCCTTAATCAAACAATAACTTGCAGTCTATTTTTGAACATATATAGTTGAAGTCAAAAGTTTACATACACCTTGCAGAATTTACAAAAAGTTAATTATTTGTGACCCTGGACCACAAAACCAGTCAAAAGGTTAAATTTGACAAAACTGAGATTTATACAACATATGAAAGCTCAATAAATAAGCTTTCTATTGATGTATGGTTTGTTAGGATAGGACAATATTTGGCTGAGATACATCTATTTGAAATCAGAAATCTGAGGATGCAAAAAAAAATCAAAAAGACTGAGAAAATCACCTTTAAAGTTGTCCAAATTAGGTTCTTAACAATGCATAATACAAATCAAAAATTACATTTTGATATGTTTACAGTAGGAATTTTACAAAAAATCTTCATGGAACATGAACTTTACTTAATTTCTTAATGATTTTTGGCATAAAAGAAAAATCTAAAATTTTGACCCATGCAATGTATTTTTGGCTATTGCTACAAATATACCCCAGCGACTTAAGACTGGTTTTGTGGTCCAGGGTCACATTTTAGCAAAATAATAGAGATCATACAAAATGCATGTTATTTTTTTTATTTAGTACTGACCTGAATAAGATAATTCACATAAAAGACATTATTGACATGAGCTCCTTGTTTGTCCTGAACGGATAAACTGTCTGCTGTTCTTCAGAAAAATCCTTCAGGGTCCACAAATTCTTTGGTTTCTCAGCATTTTTGTCTATTTGAACCCTTTCCAACAATGACTGTATAATTTGAGGACAACTGAGGGACTCATATGCAACTATTACAGAAGGTTCAAACACTTACTGATGCCTCTGAAAGAAAAACATGCATTAAGAGCCAGGGGGTGAAAACTTTTGAATTTGAAGATTAGGGTAAATTTAACTTATTTTGTCTTCTGGGAAACATGTAAGTATCTTCTGTAGCTTCTGAAGAGCAGTACTAAATAAAAAAAGTGATATTTAAGCAAAATAAGAAAAAATTACACATCTTCATTCCGTTCAAAAGTTTTCACCCCCTGGCTCTTAATGCATTGTTTTTCCTTTTAAAGCATCAGTGAGCGTTTGAACCTTCTGTAATAGTTGCAAATGAGTCCCTCAGTTGTCCTCAGTGTGAAAAGATGGATCTCAAAATCATACAGTCATTGCTGGAAAGGGTTCAAATACACAGAAATGCTGAAAAACCAAAGAATTTGTGGGACCTGAGGGATTTTTCTGAAGAACAGCGGGCAGTTTAACTGTTCAGGACAAACAAGAGACTCATGAATCACTAAACAAACAAAAAAAAAACAGCTGTGGATCATTCAGGTAACAAAGTATTAAGAATCAAGTGTATGTAACCCTTTGAACAGGGTCATTTTTTATAAATTCAACTATTATTTTCTCTTGTGGACTATATGTAAACGTCTTTTATGGGAAATATCTTATTCAGGTCATGTTAGGTATGATCTCTCTTATTTTGCTAAAATAATTAACATTTTGCAGATTCTGCAAGGTGTATGTAAACTTTGGATGTCAACTCTATAAATAAAGAGAGATTTCAGAAATTTGCACTGGTTTTGTAATGACATCTAATAGATCTGCCCTCTGATCATGATATAAAAATGTTAAAATTACTGACATTTCTGATCTTTGAACTGCTGCTCTGGCAGAGATGTGCTCCCCTGTCACTTCTCATTTCCATCAGAACTGAATATGAAATGAAAATTTGGTTCATAAAGCTCTTTGTTCATAAAGTGCAAAGTACAACTTTCCTCATTTGAACACTTTATGAATTTATCATAGAGAGAAAGTTATTAAGTGTGGATTGGAAACAAGCACTGACACTTTCTGGCACATTTAGATGTAATAGTTTGGCAAGAGTAATGAAAATATTATATGTATATACACACTGCCGCTCAAAAGTTTGGGATGAGTAAGATTTTTAATGCTTTTTAAAGGAGACTTTTTTTTGCTCATCAAGGCTGCGTTTATTTAATTAAAAATACAGAAAAAATATGTAATTTTGTAAAATATTATTGCAATTTAAAATAATAGTTCTCTATTTTAATATACTTTAAAATATAATTTATTCCTGTGAAGCAATGCTGAATTTTCAGCTTAAGTACTCCAGCCTTATTCAGAAATCATTCTAATATGCTGATTAATAATCAGTGTTGGAATGTTGCTGCTTAATATTTTTTGAGACCTGTGATACTTTTTACAATTCTTTGGCAAATAAAAAGAACAGTGTTTATTAAAAAAATACATTTTGTGTTACAATTTACACTACTTTTCAATAATTTGCAACAGTCATTTTTTTTTCTTTAAAGAAATTAATACTTTTATTCAGCAAGGATGTGTTAAATGGATAAGAATTGATAGTAATGACTTTTTTTGTTAACAAAATTAGTCTTTTGAATAGATGCTGCTCTTTTTAACTTTTTATTCATCAAAGACTCAAAAGAAAAATATCACAGGTTACAAATATAATCATATATAATCATAAATATCAATAATAAATCAGCATATTAGAATGATTTCTGAAGGATCATGTGACACTGAAGAATGGAGTAATGACTGATAAAAAAAAAATCAGCTTTGCATCACAGAAATAAATTACATTTTAAAGTATATTAAAATAGAAAACTGTTATTTTAAATTTCAATAATATTTCATAATATTAAAATTTTTCCTGTATTTTTGACCAAATAAATGGAATTCCGATGAACATTAGAGACTCCGTTAACAAAAACATAGAAAATCATCCTGATCCCAAACTTTTGAAGTCAGTGTGCTTTAACTAAAAACTAGAAATTAAAATACATGTGCTCAGTTTGCTGAAAATTGGGATTAAACGGATAATTTCCAAATACAGAAACAGACATCGTGTCTTCCTGCAGTCTGAACGACTGTCCTCCCGTTGCGTGTTTAAGCGGCGTCCACGTGAGGAGGCGAAGATAAATGTTCCATTTTCTTTAATGACAGCATATTAAAAAAGAATTATCTGGACATGGCTTCATTTTCAAGCGGCTGGCAGAAGCCTTCAGGGCTCGGAAAGCCATTCGGAGCCTGTTACACTCGAAATGGAAGTGGGTTTTTAATGTCACCTGTTTAACATAAATTACTTATTAAATGGACACACTAATCACAGGTTCAAGGTAGAGAGTTTCCCTCGAGGGACACAACAATGGGAAAAAATGTCATCTTGTAAAAGTCTCCATACGCACGCCCAGCTTCAAATTAAATTCGGTTCGTAGACCTGAATGTGATGGAGAAATCCGAGGCGGCTTTAAACGGATGTCATGCAATAACAACGATTCTACAGTTTCTCCCTTTAAGCCGTTCGGCATGCTCTGCTTTCGGTCGAGGAATGTGAAAAGTTGCACAATTGTGTTTGTGTATCTGTGCCCTTCGTGTCACGCTGGTCAAATTCCTCACTTTAAAGTGTCAGGATACAGAAACCAGATCTCTCTTGCATGAGTTTAAAAGGTGCAACGCATGACAGATTAATTAAACCCACTGCAGGCTGTTTAAAGTCCTGAACGTGATAAAAGATAAGTACGTCAAGAGCAAGAGTTTGACTGATGTAACATCAACGGGATCTTCTTTAGGATGGGACAGGAGTGGGCCATGGCTTATATCATGCTATGAAGAAATTT
>NC_133363.1:59168144-59208069 GCF_049309525.1 Garra rufa
GTCCTCTATGCCCCGCAGTCAGCCTAGTGTGGAGTAGTTACTGACTGTGCTCCTGCCGGGTCTCCTTCGCCCTGCAAGGTTGTGGCAAAATACTTCAGTATTATTCCCCCGGTCAGCCAGAAGGCCGTGGTTTCCCTCGTGTATCCCTAGCCCCTATGGATACATCGAATTATTCTCATTCCACATGTAAAATATCTCATGTGCTCCACCCCCCCACCCCCTGCTTCAGTATAACTGGCATCCCTGTGGGGTCCCTACTCGGCCCCAGGGCGTTGGGAAGGTTACGTTACAATAGCCGCCTGCGGTCACTTCTGAAAGGACCTGCCTGCACGTGGCGTTGGCGTAACGCGGCGTCAGGGTCGTGGCCTTTTCCATGGGTCTAAGTTCCCAATGTAACGTCGAACGGAGACGTTACATTCCCCTGCCACGACCTGACGTCGAGCTGACGCCGGGCTCTCCCGGCTCTTCAGCAAAAGCCTGTTTGAGTGGTGCGCGCCACCATCTTATATACCCGTACGTACGGGGGTGTGGCTGGCACGCACACACCACTCGCCAATTTTCATTGGCCTTTTGAATAAGGCTCAGAGATGATTGGTCTCTCAAGCAAGATCCCAATGTAACGTCGAAGTGATTCGACTGAAGGGGAACAACAAATAAATCAGATTTGGATGGGCTCTTATTTTGTAATTCCACATCAGATAATCCTGAAACTCTGCTGCTAGCATTGTGGCAAGGTGCACTCTCAATCTGAGGTGAAAGTGGTCTGTGCAATCTAGAACTTTTATTTTTATAGCTTTTTAAAATATAGAGAAAATAGTGTATAAATCACATTTGGATGGGCTCTTATTTTGTAATTCCACATCAGATAATCCTGAAAGTCTGCTGCTAGCATTGTGGCAAGGTGCACTCTCAATCTGAGATGAAAGTAGTCTGTGCAATCTAGAACTTTTATTTTTATAGCTTCTTAAAGTAGAGACAAAACAACAAATAAATCAGATTTGGATGGGCTCTTATTTTGTAATTCCACATCAGATAATCCTGAAACTCTGCTGCTAGCATTGTGGCAAGGTGCACTCTCAAGCTGAGATGAAAGTAGTCTGTGCAATCAAGAACTTTTATTTTTATAGCTTTTTAAAATATAGAGAAAATAGTGTATAAATCAGATTTGGATGGGCTCTTATTTTGTAATTCCACATCAGATAATCCTGAAACTCTGCTGCTAGCATTGTGGCAAGGTGCACTCTCAATCTGAGATGAAAGTAGTCTGTGCAATCAAGAACTTTTATTTTTATAGCTTTTTAAAATATAGAGAAAATAGTGTATAAATCAGATTTGGATGGGCTCTTATTTTGTAATTCCACATCAGATAATCCTGAAACTCTGCTGCTAGCATTGTGGCAAGGTGCACTCTCAATCTGAGATGAAAGTAGTCTGTGCAATCTAGAACTTTTATTTTTATAGCTTCTTAAAGTAGAGACAAAACAACAAATAAATCAGATTTGGATGGGCTCTTATTTTGTAATTCCACATCAGATAATCCTGAAACTCTGCTGCTAGCATTGTGGCAAGGTGCACTCTCAAGCTGAGATGAAAGTAGTCTGTGCAATCAAGAACTTTTATTTTTATAGCTTTTTAAAATATAGAGAAAATAGTGTATAAATCAGATTTGGATGGGCTCTTATTTTGTAATTCCACATCAGATAATCCTGAAACCCTGCTGCTAGCATTGTGGCAAGGTGCACTCTCAATCTGAGATGAAAGTAGTCTGTGCAATCTAGAACTTTTATTTTTATAGCTTCTTAAAGTAGAGGCAAAACAACAAATAAATCAGATTTGGGTGGGCTCTTATTTTGTAATTCCACATCAGATAATCCTGAAACTCTGCTGCTAGCACTGTGCCAAGGTGCACTCTCAATCTGAGGTGAAAGTAGTCTGCGCAATCTAGAACTTTTATATTTATAGCTTTGTAAAAGCAAAAACAGAGAATATATATATATATATATATATATATATATATATATATGAGTGCTATGGTAAAAATCACGTTCTAGACGAGCTTTGCCATTTGGATCAGTTCTCGGACGCATTTACCGTAATACGCAGTTTATGCGCGACCGTCGAAATATATTGGCGGCTAGATTGACTGTGCTTTTCGACTTGGCGGCTGGCCTGACTGCAGTATTAAAGTGACAGTACACCCAAAAATGTTGTCACTCACATGTCCTAAATCTTTATTAATTTTTTTTCTTGTGCTTAACACAAAAGAAGATATTTTGAAGAATGTGGGTAACAGTAGCTGGTCCCCACTGACTTAAAATAAATAAATAAAATATATGGAAGTAACTGGGGACCCAGCAACTGTTTGGTTACCCACATTATTCAAAATAAGTTCTATGTTCAGCATGTTTTATGCTTAAAAAAATGCGAGAGTGAGTAAATGATGACAGAATTGTCATTTTTGGGTGATGATACACTAATAAAACAAAACACAAAGGAAAATCACTCACTGCTCTTGACTGAAGAACTTCAATACAGTTGCTTTAAATGTTGCTTCCATGTATAATTTATGTTTATTTATAAATTTCTTGAATGCTACTGATAAATACATGGACTGTACCTGAAAATTAAAGCACTGTTTGTTTTTTTTGTATAGTATGTGTATTTGTAACATGTATCTTATCTTTGTTCTTATTTTTTTAAAACAAAGAAAATAATGACGAAGATGTTTTGTCTTCGCCCACTTTGGCTTAAATATCTGCCATTCTTTTTATTTTATATTTTGTTACCTTGTAAGGTTTTGGTTTTAAAATAGAAACATTAATTTGGCTGTACTACTCAGACAACTTGTAAAAAAGTAAAACCAACATGACAAAGAATCGTGATAAAATCGTGAATCGTGATATTTCTTGAAAAAATCGTGATATGATATTTTTACCATATCGCCCAGCCCTAGATAATACTATAGCGAAATAAGCCCCTTCAAGACCATCCGCTTAACATCCTGACCACACGGCTTAATCTGCGATAAAAACATGTTGACTTATTACCTAATATACATAATAGCCTATTATAGGCTATTTTTACTCAAACAAAACAGAACTCCAGATAGTGGATATGATTTTACATTTAATGCATAAAAGTAAAAGAAAACATAATGCATTGTAACATTATAAAACAACAATAGATTTTTTTTTTTTTTTTACATTTAACACAACAGATCAACAACTTCAATAATATACCAAATAGGCTACTGGAAAAACTGGATGGGCTTCAGCAAAAGTGAATCTATAACCTAAGGCCCCGATCACACCGAACGCGTATTTTAGCTCTAAAAACGCGAGGCGCACAGCACTGCCTTTTTTTTTTTTTTTTTTTTTGGTGACTTTTAAAAAAGAGCAGTGTGCTGCGGTTTTTTATGTTGCTAGGCAACAACCAAAACAGCTGTCCTGTCAGTCAAATCAAATAATTATAGCGCGAGCGCTCTAAAATCTTTGGTTTTTTGCTGTTAATTAAACTGTCATGTTAGCAGAAACCCCCAAAAATACACCTCCGGTTTACCCACGACAGACACCAAATGTTTCTCCTCCATTTCTTGCAGTCTCCGGACTTTTTAAGCAACGGTAAACTTTCGTCACGTCAGGCGATTTTCCGCTCAGAGTTGCTTTTTTTTTTTCAACTTCAGGCGCTCAGAGCGCTTCTGCAAAAACGCGAGGCGCCCGAGGCGCATAAGCAGCGCGTAGAACGCTCACTGCCAACAGAAAACCATTCAAAAAAAGGCGCCTCTCACTGCAAAAACGCGTTCGGTGTGATCAGGGCCTTAAACTACAAGTTTTAATTAGGCTACAATAACTTAAACCTAAACATACCTTTGCACATGAAACAGTCAGGTGCTTAGTAACCTTAAGCTCGTCGCATCAGAAAGGGCTCTGCTTATGATGATGACGTCTGCTTCGCGGGCATTTCACGGTGTATGCGTCACCGTCGCATTTGCGCACACAATTTGAATTCATGTTTTTGGTCTGCCAAATTGACATAATAAAGAGAACGATTAAAATACCGTTATTAACCGGTTAATTTGGAATTTCTGTTTCCGTTTCTGTTCAGAACGATTAAAATTGATTTTGTTTTCGTTTTCGTTTTTGTTCCTGTTCAATGTCATTTGTTTTCGTTTTTCGTTTTCGTTCCTTGAACCGGTTCAGAGCCCTGCTTTAAATATTTATTCCTCTCTATAGCCTGAAGGTTTTTACAGAGGGATTTGTTCATATATAATTTACTTGATTTTATACTACCAAAAATACTCAAAAATACATCTGTTGTAAGGTTTTTCTAAATTCCGGAGTGGCAATATGAGATACCCAAAATCCCCTCTGTAAAAAGTTTTGACTCTAATATGTCAACAAAAAAAAAAAAAAAAAAGAATTTTGAAACTGACTTCATCCAGTGTTTAGATTTTTGTACTAGACATGTTTGCAAATGACCACGTTTCGTTAAATAATGCCTCATTTGCATATTTAAACCTAACATTTTAGAAAAATCGCAAAAAATGTTTGTAATTATCAATGTAATAAATTAACTTGGTAAGTAAGGTGATAACTATTATTGTTTTACCCTATTCACCTGCAGTGTCTTGCCTTAAAATGCTATTGTAAGTAGAATTAATTTCTTACGCAGCTCATCCAACACCATCATTGATAATTCCAAAACGTCATTTTAGACCTAGTAATGACACTTGAGCGTTTGTTAGCATACTAATGCAGTTAATAATGAAGTTTAGACAGACTGAGGGAGAGAGATATTAAGCTTGTAAATTTCCTCTCTGAGTCTGTGCATCTCTCAAAAGTATTCGGCAGCAGCATCTCTACTAATAGTGAAACTTTAGGTTCATTTTCTTCAAGACCATACTGTTGTTACCTCGCTTTTGAGAAATGTCATGTAGCTAACAACATTAGCGCGTATGCTAACTTGTGTGCAAACTCTATGTTTGTGTGTCTGTAAGGGAGAGAGAGTGGGAGAAATAGCGTATGTGCTTTCCTTACATAAAACGTATATAATAAAATAATTGGAAATAATCTGCCGTTTTATCCTGTTGTTTGCTATATTTATTTTTTTGGCCAGTGTCATTGTGGGTTTTGGTTAATTTGCTGTTTTAGGCTGTAAGGTAGGGATGCTCATTTCGGTTAATTTTCCTGACCGACAACCGCTGCTCGTTATCCGAACATTAACCGTTAACTGATAAAATTAGAATAATAAATTTGTTTAAAATAAAAATAGAATGCACGAGTATCTGTGATGATACATAAAAATACAAGCAAATGTTTTATTTTAACGTGCATACAGAGCAACAACAAAAACTGCATTCACATATAGCCTACTCAAATTATCACGCATCAGCTGCGCTTCTGAGAACAGAGAAAATCAGAATTAAAATAATAATAATAATAATAATAATAATAATAATAATAATATAAATAGGCCTACAGTAAATATGTATAAATTAAATAACTAGCTAATTAAGATGACAAAACTAAAACACACTGAATCCTTCTGTGCGCTTTGAAGAAAGGTACCGGTCTTATTCTTCTCGTCGGACATAAAAATATATAGCAGGCCAGCCTATCCCTCAGTGTGCCTAGTTTTTAACATGTGGACATGCTACACGGATAGACTGGACCGCTGTCTGTTGACTCTTAGATCCGCGACAAAAACACTTCACAAAAATCCTTTCAATTTGCGGTTCGGGTCTTTTCATCCACTGGTCATATGTGGAGAAACGTGTTTTCACTGCGTTCAATAGCCAATCACAGACATTTCTGTTAATTATATTATTGCAGTGGCCAATCAGAGGCGGCTATGTTACGATCCTCTTACCACTCAAAGTGCCGGTTTCAGTTCTGCTGAAAGTGTAGACATGATGTAAATAAGAGATTAATTGTACAGTGTAAAGGTTATTTTATTACTTTTTATTAACTTTGTGAGATTGCGATGAACTACAGTAATGTATGAGTGACAGCTTTCCAGTGATTGTAAGGGGAGCGTGCACTTTTTAGACTATAATTAATTCAGAATTTGAATACATTTATTCACGGATTCACTCTCTGATAACCCAATATAAGCTTATGCTTCATCCTACTCCTTTCGGACATGTTGGTTTTATGTTATTATTATAAATTGTTTGGTTTGTTTGTTTTTCTTTTTTTACTTTTCTCTCAGTTTACTTTCCTTGTTAGTTGTTTTATGTTTATGTTCGAAATAAATAAATAAATAAATATCGCCATTGCCATCGTGTTGCATTTAGGCTACTACATGAGTTACACAAACTAAGAGAAGGTAAAGCAGGTGCTTACTCAGCAAAATATGTCTGAACAGCCGCACTGCACGTGTCGACACTCGCCCGTGAGTAAATTTTTTTCTTTCACCATGCAGCAAACGTAAAAAAAAAAAAAAAAGTAATTTTTAACTGTTTAACTGATAGTAATAATCAGTTAAAATTCTTACTGACGGTTAACGATTAAACGGTCAATATGAGCATCCCTACTGTAAGGACCTTTAAAATAAGCAAAGTTATATAGACATGTAATGCGGTCAATTTCTCCCTGGAACTACAAATAATGCACACCTTTAGAACGTTCATCAGCCAATAAGATTTAAGCATTCAACGGCGCCGTAGTATAATTAAAAATATGCTTGATCATTATGTGATTTCGACATTACATTTCAACATTTTAAGTAGTCATTATTTACAATTCTGTTTGTCAGTGTTATAGACCAATATAGAGTTGCAGAAAAACACTGGTAATAACTGGAGGTAAATAGGTAAAATCCATGGAATAAAAGAAAAAAACACATTTTTGTGCTTTTGGTGTCAAAATCAGAATGCAAATAATTTTTTATAGAATACTGTCATCAAAAACATAATTTGAAGCTAAACGCAGATGTTTAAACGGACATACTATGAATGAAAGATGATTGGTTCTGATTACTCTACTCTTTAGTTTGATTTAAACAGTAGGTCTACATAATATTCACATATGCTGTTCATAGGGGACGCAATTGTATTAGCCCTACATTTACAGCATGAAATATTATTTAAACCTATTACTGTTAACTTTTTTTCATAACATTTATTTATTTTATCTCACAATTCAGACTTTTTTCTTGCAAATGCAAGACTATATCTCCAAATTCAGACTTTATAACTTGATTTAACTCAAAAATATACGTCATCCCTGTTTCGGATCTGGAAGACAGTCTCACTACGGTATCTAACATCAGGTTTGTTGAATAACAGTGCTTATTGCTGGGTGATAAGCTCATGTAATAAGCAGAGATTATTTTGCATCACATCTAATCAGTAAAATCTGTAATCTTCTTTTTTAAAATGTGTAATTCTCTAGCCGTAAAGGCTATCTCTCTTAGGTTTTATGCAAACACGATACAAGCGCATCCTGAATGTTTACAAACCTATAACTGGTCTATTGGCATAGAAATTACTTTTATGTAAATTTAATATTCTCTACTGTTTGTGATCAGTAAAGTTGTTTTTTAAGGAAAAGAACTTTTATTAAGCGTGGATGCATTAAATTGATGAAAAGTGACAGTGAGGACATTTATAATGATACAAAAGATCTCTGTTTCCAATAAAATTTATTTAGAACTTTATAGTCATCAAAAAAAAAAAAAAAAGTTTTCCACAAAACTATTAACTGAAGACTGGAGAAAAGATGCTGAAAATTCAGCTTTGCATCCCAGTAATAAATTACATTTTTAAATATATTCAAATAGTATATTGTAGTATGGTAAATTTGAAACTGTAATAATATTTCATAGTTTTACTATATTTTTGATCAAATGCAGCAGCCTTGGTGAGCAGAAGAAACATCTTTCAAAAACATAAAAAAACTTACTCTGCACTTTTGAAGAGGATTGATTTGAAAATGGTATTGAAATAAAAAGCAGAACTTCAATCATATTGATGTGTGCAAATGCAGTCGTGTTGTTGTGCTTCTGTGTTTTGTTTTGATGTGAAACGCTAAAGGGAACATTTTTGCTGAGCTTCGTGCCGGCTTTCCAAATCAGATCCTGCAGACCGTAATCCTCATATGACACGAATGCCAACTTTAAAGTACCAAGCACGAGTACTAGACATGTTTTGTTTGTTTCATTCTCTTTGTGTGTCTCTTTCGTTCACAGGAATGGGCTTGGGCCGTCGAAGGAGGGGGAGGCGCAGTACTCTGTTGTGCACTGTACCGGTTACATCAAGGCCTGGCCGCCAGCGGGTACTTACACAAACACACTCAGACACAGTCAGTTCAAAGCCACTGAATCAGAGAGAAGCATACAAATATACAAACAAACACGCAGAAGTGCACTAGTGTTGGGGAGTAAGTAACAGTAAGTTAATTTGAGGCTAGTGTAATATTTCTGGGGGAAAGAATAGTCAGACCAAATTGATTCAGACACCTTCAACATTCAGTTTATGTGGAAGATGGTAATAAAATATAACAAGAACTCAAGAGTTAAACCATGTCAGAACAAATTCATCTTGATAATGTCAGATAACTTTGAAAGAAAGGTATGTAATGGATTGTTCTGTCAAGTATTGATAATACTATCAATACTTTGTTGACCAGTTACCAAGCAATGCTTAATTTTGTTCAGTCTGTGGTGTAAAAATGTTGCATTAGCAATTAAAGAAAAAACACTTAAGCAAAACATGTTCAGGTCAAAGTATCGGAATTATTTTTGGTCCCAAATTTGTATCAATTTTACTGATAGTCCACAGTTTACTTTATTGTGCTGTGCTCACTTACATAAGTGAACTATAATCTCCTACACCCACTAGTAAAAAATATAAAAAATGATATCAGATGTCTTGGCTTGACTTGACTGTATGTACTATTGAATCGTTGTGTTCAGAAGGTACATATAAGTGAGCCGTTTTCAAAAATGATTCACTGAATCATTTGCATTTCTGCATGCAAATTCGTTCTTAAATATAACTTTATCAATACCTGAATCGGGACCAGAGGTAATAAAGATGTGTTTCTGTTAACATAGACCTTTAATTTACAATCTGAAGCATCACTGAACATGTTTGTTATTGAACATCTAATTAAACCTGTACAAATACCATTAAATGAATCATTAAGTAAACTCTATTCAAAAGAGAATATTTACTGAATCATTTGGATTTCTGCTTGTAATTTTAATGTTAAATGTAAAAAAAAAAAAAAGAAATTTGGTGTGGAATCACTAAAGAAATTGCTAGTAAATTTCTAAAACAAACAAAAAGTAACATTAAATTAAACAAGACAGACTGAAGTAGAAAAACTCGAATAGTGTTTTCATGTAAAACGTACTCCAGTATTTGTTTTATTTACAACTTTAGAAAATATTTTTTTTACAATGCATGTGACAATGATGTCCCATTACTTAAAATGAGTTAATAACAAACAGTGAGTGACACATTTGTTACAGTATTTAACAATCTTTTTTTAATTTTAGTTATTTAAAAAAAAATTAAAACAATTTTTATTGTTAGTTTATGGCAGTTCCTTTAAATATGAACAAATACTATTTATGAATGTAATAGATTAATAAATGCTTGACAAGTCTTTTTCTTTGTAAGTTTAGGGTAACAAATAAGATTAACTAATATTATCAAGTATAACTTTATTGTAAAATATTATCAATACATTAATGAATCTGTTCCAAAAAGATTCGTTGAATCATTTGAATCCTGCATTTTGATGTTCAGCATAACTTAGAGATAGTTTACCCAAACAATGTAACCTGTCATATTTTATTATGCACATTTGTTAATATTTGAAACACAAATTACAACATTTTAAATTAAATGAAACCTGTGGTTTTGAAAGTCCAGGTAACCCAAAAAAAAAGAGTATAAATGAATCAAGCGGTTTAATCTTAAGTCTTGTAAAGAGATGTGATTGCTTTATATTATGAACAGATTTAATTTATAAACACACATACTGTACGTAGCGAAGACATATGGTAAACACCAAAGCTCATCCGTGCATCCTGTGGTTGTTGGTTCTGGATCTTAGTTTGTGTTTCGAAGACTAATCAAAGTCTTATGGGTTTGGAGCATCATAGATGAATAAATGATTACAGTTTTAGTTTTTGAGTGAATTATCTCTTTAAGGTACATTTCTCTTGTTTAGTCCTGAACATTTAAACTGCCCACTGTTCTTTAGTAAAGGTCTGACAAATTTGAACCCAAAAATAACAATGAGATTGAGATCCATCTTTTCATACTTTTGACAACTGAGGGACTCATATGCAATTATTACAGAAGGTTCAAATGCTTACTAAAGGAAAAGCGATGCATTATGAGCTAGGGGGTAAAAACCTTTTAAATGTGAAGATCTACCTTTAACTTACCTAGAATTTACCTTATTTTGTCTTCAGGGTAACATGTAACTATCTTCTGAAAGGCAGTACTAAATTAAAAAAATATGATATTTAGGCAAAATAAGAGAAATCTACACATTTTCATTCTGTTCAAAAGTTTACACCCCTAGCTCTTAATGCATGGTTTTTCATCCTGAAGCATCAGTGAGTGTTTGAAACTTCTGTAATAGTTGCATATGAGTTCCTCAGTTGTCCTTACTGTGAAAAGATGGATCTCAAAATCATACAGTCTTTGTTGGAAAGGGTTCAAATACACAAAATTGCAGAAAAACCAAAGAATCCATGGGATCTGAAGGACTTTTGGGCAGTTTAACTGTTCAGGAAAAACAAGAGACTCATGAATAACTATTACTAATCAACAACAAAAAATTCCGGTAAGGACACAGTATTAGGAATCTAGTGTATGTAAACTTTTAAACAGGGTCGTTTTATAATTTTTTTCTTGTGGAATATATGTAAACATCTTTTATGTGAAATCTTATTCAGGTCAGTCACATGCATGGTAAAATAATGAACATTTTGCTGACTCTGCAAGGTGTCTGTAAACTCTATATGTATCTAACTTTTTACAACAAACAAATAACATTCCGATTAATTATCTGAGTAAAATATGGAGTAGCAGTCTATAATGGATGTGTTTTGCTTGACGTTAACCTTCAACTTGCAATCCGAAGCCTAATGGAACAAGTTGTTTGGAACATGTGTTTGAACTTCTTGAACTATCAGAACTCTGGAATTCGGTGTTAAATTCCGTTAGAATCCTTCAGTCGACAGAACTGTCTGGAGTTTTGGATGACTCCCATATGACACCGGCACGCAAGATCCCCCCTGGCCTGCGATTCCTATTAGCACAACAGCATGTGTGCAGTGAGAAAGGAAGAAATAGACAGAAAATTGAGCAACGCTGAACTCAAACCAGTGAACTTTTAGCCTCATATCTTGCTCGAGGTTGTCCAGGTATCTTCTGATCACATCTCCAACATATGTGTGTGTCGTAAAAATGAATCGCACATGTTAGACATCCTGTTTGTTGTGTAATGGCACAAAGATTGGATAAAAATAACCCGTAACACTTGATTGTCAACTATTATGGTGTCGTACAGGAATGCGGTGATCTAAACAAAGACATCTCGTATCGTTTTCATCAGGCTGAATGGTAATCACTGCATTAACAGTTAGCAAGAGCTCTGGCCGCGCCAGATGGCCTTGATATGCATTGTTGATCAGTTTCATAGCATTTGCAAAACAAACACAAGACTTTATGTGCTCTTTATTACTTTGATATGCGACCAAATGAATTCTGTCTGCTTGTATAATGTCAGTTCGTGCAAATTAAAGGCAGTAAATTAATTCAAACCGTCGGTGCATCTGTCCGTAGTATGCAGCCTGTTTGCAGAGAAGTTATTTTTTTCTGAATGTGTCATTTATGCAGTGATATATATACCGTTCCTGTTTATTTGTAGCACAGAGTCATTAGTTTTGCGAACTTGTTCCCTGCACAGCCATGCGCCGCTGATGAATTGAGTCGTATTTTACTCGAGGTGACAGTTTGCAGTGTGAATGTGGGAACAGACCATGAAATAATGACAATGAGACAATAATTTGACCATATGTCTTGTATTGTTTTGTATTTACATTATTCTGCATTTTCTGAATGCCTGAAAACAAACATACACCATGACAAGTGTAGAGTCCTATAAAGCGATTCTTGTAAATGCATTGATCTAAAGACTCAAAAGATACTGGTTTGAATTACTCTAAACTTGAAAAGTTTGTCTGCAGTAGAGTGCAGGAGTTTTTCAGCGACCTGGGTTTATTTTTCCCATAGGGATTTATTTAAAAAAATCTTTGTTAAATAGTAATAAATCAAACAACTGTTTATAAAGTGAAATGCAACATTGCAAACTTTGAATTGAAGCAAAAAGTATTTGAAAACTAGACAAAAGACAAAGGTGCAAGACTGTGTACAAGCTTTATTGAGGGAAAGAAAAGAACTGCAATCCCATGAAGCATCGTTAGTGACATTTATAGAAACAACGGAAAAGCTTAAATCTATTAATTTAAAGATGTTTTATGTTAATGCAAAATAAGTAGTTTGAGAGAATAAAGAGTGCTATTTTAGCATGTTTTGCTTGGCACAATTTGATCAATGGAGATTTTTCTGCAGAATCATAGGTAATGTAGTTTTTCACCAGGAATTCTGCTGTTAAACAGTATTATTTAAAAAAAAAAAGTTGAAATGATGCGAGCCTATGGCTTCAATAAAACCATGAACCATTAACCAAAATTAATTCCCCTGTGGATAAAATGAATGGGATTTTTACTACTGGAACCTGCATTCTATTGGCTGGACAAAACAAAAGCCCTGCCCTCACTCACCTGATTGGCCAATTATTTGTATTATATATGGTAGTTTAAAGATAAAAGAAGTTAAAAATAGCATGATTAAGTATTAAAAAGGTATAATAAAAGACTTCTGTAGGAAACCGGTATTCACTTAGCTTTTTATAACAGTTCTTATAGTCTATGAAAGTATAAAGTAGTTTTTTTTTTTTTGTTCTCTTTCCCTCATTTGTTTTTTTCTCCACTTTGAGTCATTCTCAAAGATCATTGTTTCCTGAAAAGCTTTTTAGCAGTAAACATTAATAAGGTCAAGGCAAAGAAGGAAGCTTGTCAACGAGAAATCGTTAATGTAATTAAAAGGAGATTAAACGCTTTATGTTCCTGCTTAAACAAACTCCAGGACAGGAATCACTCCTCCGCCATAATTCCCATCTGCCGTGACTTCATGTTCTGTTTACTCCACATAAACATGGCACCGTAACATCCAGGAACAATAACCGCTTTGCTACCGGTTTTGGACGACTAAAATAAATCATTACGCATGAACAAACTCCTGATGAGTCAGGGAGACATGGACAAAAATATTGAGCGGATGCTATTAGTGTGATCGAAAACACGTTTTTGCGCAGAGTTTCCAAAATTGTCTCATGAGCTGTTGCAACAGAGCGTCTCATTAGAAAATGATGTAGGAATAAACATGTTAGTCATCAGGATCTCCACATGTTTTCAGTCTGCTGTCAGTGTTTGTTTCGGTCAGATGATTTTTCTTGTACCTTTTCCAGGCATGACCATTCCGGATGAAGACACGGAAGCAGGTCAGACCAGCAAATACTGCTTGGTTGCGATTGGAAGACTGCAGGTATGTGTCGATCTCTGACATAAATAACATCAAAAACATAGATATTAACAACCTCCCAGAACACCATAGCAACCGCATATCAACATGCTTGCGCCTACCCATAACATTTAAGCAGGCAACTAGAACACTAATTATCAAGAACAGCCTAGCTACCACATAGAAACATATTAAAGCAACCTATTAACCGCATGGTAATATTCTAACAACCAGAATACCCTAGCAACGGCATGGCAACATTCTAACAACTAGAATACCCTAGCAACTGAATAGCAACATTCTAACAATTTGAACAGCCTAGCAACCACATGGCAACATTCTAACAACTAGGACACCCTAGCAACCGCATGACAACATTCTAACAACTAGAATACACTAGAAACTGCATAGCAACATTCTAACAACTTGAACACCCTAGTAACCTCATGACAACATTCTAACAACTAGAACACCCTTGAAACTGTATGGCAACATTCTAACAACAAAACACCCTAGCAACCATGTGGCAACATTCTAACAACTAGAACATCATAGTAACTGCATGGCAACATTCTAACAACTAGAACACCCTAGCAACCGCATGGTCACATTCTAGCAACTAGAACACTCTAGCAACTGCATAGCAACATTCTAACAGTGAAGCACCCTAGTAACTGCATGGCAACATTCTAACAACTGGAGCACCCTAGCAACCGCATGACCACAGTATAACAAATAGAACACCCTAATAACCTCGTGGCAACATTCTAACAACTAGAACACCCTAGTAACTGCATGGCATCTTTTTAACAACAAAACACCCTAGCAACTGCATGGTGACATTCTTACAATAGAATACCCTAGCAACTGCATGGTGAAATTCTAACAACTAAAGCACCCTAGCAACTTCATGGCAACATTCTAACAACTGGAACACCCTAGCAAACGCGTGACAACATTCTAACAACTAGAACATTCTAGCAACCATGTGACAACATTCTAACAACTGGAACACCCTTGCAACTGTATGGCAACATTCCAATCTAGAACACCCTAGCAACCACATGGCAACATTCTAACAACTAGAACACCCTAGTAAGTGCATGGCAACATTCTAACAACTAGAACACCCTAGTAACTGGATGGCAACATTATAGCAACTAGAACACCCTAGCAACCACATGGCAACATTCTAACATCTAGAGCACCCTAGCAACCGCATGGCAACATTATAACAAATAGAACACCCTGATCAACCTCATGGCAAAGTTATAACAACTAGAGCACCCTAGCAACTGCATGGCAACATTATAACAAATAGAACACCCTAGAAACCCCATGGCAACATTCTAACAACTAGAACATGGCAACATTAAAACAACTTGAATATCCTAGTATCCTCATGGCAAGATTCTAAAAGCTAGAACACCCTAGCAACCCTAGCCATGCCTTCCCGCATCTTAATGTGCATAGACAACTATAACTAATTCTTCCACCATCCCATGACAGTGCAGAGCTACAAAACATGCATATGTTTGTTTGAGCATCCTGACCATCTGTTTGTGTAAAAATCCCATTATCTCGTCTCTCAGGTGACCAGTTCTCCAGTTTCCATGGATATGAATGGACTCTCTGTGCCGACGGAATTCCTTTCCCGCCACAACTCAGATGGCATCATCACTTTCGTGGACCCTCGTTGCATCAACGTGATTGGCTACCAGCCTCAGGTCAGTGTCACTGAACAAGCAGCTTTATATTAAAGGTACTCTACGTAACTTTTTGACTGTGCTAAAGCATAAAAATACCAAATGTTTTTTTAGATATTTTTTTGACACCTCGGGTTGCCAGTTGATGGAAAATCCACCAAATAAAAAAAAATTCCATGACCCGAGGCATATTAAAATGCACGTTACTCATCAGCTTACAGTGTAAGGCCTGTCACCTTTCATCGTCAGTTGCTCTCGTTCCTGTTGTGTGTCCTCAATCTGGCAACCCGTGTGAGCGTTGAGTCTGAAGAAGAGGGACCGGAGAAACAATTCTCTCCAATATTTTGAGTTTAGACTGCAATATCCATTTTAGTCGCCATCTATCAATGTTACATACTGCACCTTTAATGCACAGTTTCAGTAACTAAAGCAGTGTTTTGACAATGTTTAGTTCAGATGCATATGGCCTCATTTACAGATTCATGAGAAGTCAGTCAAGTCAGATTGTTTTCTGAATAATAGAGAATATTGAGGCTTATTCTTGAAACATTTTGTACAAATCAAGCGTTTACATGATTGTTCCCTTTATTGGATTTGCACAGGATCTTCTAGGCAAAGACATTCTGGAGTTCTGCCACCCGGAGGACCAGAGCCACCTGCGAGAGAGCTTCCAGCAGGTACGTCAACCACAGCAACCCCAACCATCAGCCAAATCTGCATCATAAACCAGATATCTCAATATAGACTGCTCATGAATTTTCCCCTTGAGCAATGTCCACATTCATTTTGTAGCTCTATTCTCACTGGTATGTCAGCTATATGTTAATTCTCAGGAATTTGAGGAGAAACATCTAGGACAATGTGACTTAACTGAGAACTCAATATGCCTTCAAAGCTGTGAAAGAGCAAGCTCTGAACTCTGGAGTGACATTATGTGAACGCTACTTGCCAATGAAAACAAATTCTTCTTAACTTGCCCCACAATCCTTTGCTTTCCCACTTCACTCAACGCTAGGAAAGTGATCTTGAGTGGTGTTTGGTTAGTCATTCAGGACCAGTAGCTGAAACTCTCCGTCAGTTAATAGGTGTTGATTGGCCACCGGTGAGTTTCTCAAGAGTTTATTGAGTACCTGTGGAGAATGGCGAAGGTGGACGAGTGGCTGGATGCTATTTGAAGAGGTTTTGTCTGTTGCAGCTGTTGTTGTTTGTCTTTCAGTTTTTGTATCCCGTTGCCAATTAAATCACAAGCTGGTGTTCTTCAGAAGGTCTTTTTGACTTCCTTTTCTCACCCTCTCTGTCGCATCACCCTTGTTCCCGCTCTCTTTATCTTTGTTCTTTTACAAAAACACACTTTTTCTTTTATCCTGCTCCTTATGTTCCTGACTTTTAAGTATTTTTTAGCTCATTTTCTTTACCCTTAACTTCTCGTCTGGCATTTTGTTTCTGTATTCTTATTATTTTAGTTTTTTCTTTCAGTATTTTAGTTTTGTTCATGTTCTATATCTATTTTTAATAGTTTATAACTACGCTTTATTTTCATTTTCATATATATATAATTTTCTTTTCAATTATATATGTGTGTGTTATATTTTTGGTATTAGTTCTAGTAATTAAAGTAAATTTAGTATTTTAACTTGTCAGTTGCCAAGCAAACTATTATTATTATTTTTTTGTTCTATTTTCAGCTATCATTTATAAGTGTTTCTTCCTATTTTTTCTTTTTCATAGCTTTTTTTGTATTTTTTATTCATTTTTAACATTACTATTTAGCTTTAATTTGTTTTCATTTTAGTAATTTTTGTACAAGTTTAAGTTTTTATTCTAATATTTCTGTTTTATTTCTGCTTCATTTCAGTTAATGAAAATTACTTTGAATAGTTTTATTTGTCAGGTATTTTTTATTTTCCTATTATTTCTTTTCTGTTATATTGTTTTAACATTTTTAATATTTTATAATTGGGTTTTATTTTTTATGTTCAGCTTTAATTTTAGTATATTCTTTAATCAGTTTTGTTAGTTTTTTATTATTCTGTTTAGCTTTCATTTTTGTTTCAGTTTCAATTCTAGAAATGTTACATTATATATACATTATATTTCAATTTAAACAAAAATAGAAATGTTAAACAATTTAGTTTCCAAAGCAATGAGGTTTTCCATCTAATATTTATATATGGTTTTATTTCATTTTTTTTAGTGAATGAAAATGATTTTCAGAAGTTTTTGCTCCTTCTGTCGCATCACCTCTGTTCCTGCTCTTTACCTCATCCTGTCTCCTTATCGTTGGTCTTTTACAAAAAATCGCTGTTTTTTCTTTTATCCTGCTCTTTATTCCCCCAGCTTTTGGTCTTTTCAGCCCCTTGTTCTTTGTCTTCAACTTCCCGTCTGGGATTTTACAGCTATCATCAGTATTCTCTTCACATCCTGATATCCACACACATTTATGCCAACCGTGTGTGTGTGTGTGTGTGTGTGTGTGTGTGTGTGTGTGTGTTGGTATTCCACCCCAGGGGATGATATTGTGGGCACTTGAAGGGTGGGCGCAGTGTTTTTACTCCCTAGATGATCGTGCCCTCTATATTACGTGCTTCGCTTCTTAAAAGACCCTCAAATCCTCCGCCTCACTTTTCCCGGAAGGCCAAGGTTGAGTGGTCAGGTACGCCACAAAGAGATTTGTCAAAGTACTTTTGCCTGTTTCTCCGTGTAGGTCTGTTGACGGCTGATAAAGACCCCTCTGGCTGACATCCAGAAAAGCCTTTAGATAACTGGACGTCTTCGAAACCCGAGACCACACACGCACGCGGCGGTGTCCGCAAACACACACCTGTTTCTGAGTCTTATCTGCGTCTTATCTTGTACTCTTGAAGCCAAGTGGAACAAAAGCCGACAATTTATGCGTAGCGAGACAGTGAAAGCGTGTTATTCTTGGCCTGTAGTCTCGCTTTCGAGTCCCGGCAGATGTCAGAGGCTAGAACAATATACATTCACGGGGTGTCTCGAAATCATTTGATGTTGCGGACTACTGGATTCTTTCTTGACAGATTCTTTACCGCGTGAAGATGAAGAGACCATTTGTCATAAAAGAATGGAAAGCGAAAACCGTAGAGAGATATAAATCTAAGATCCTGCCCTGGTTTCACAATGCAGAATTCCCTGGCTTTCCTAAAATCAACTTAAACTTAAAACTGACCCTCTAATACATGTTCCTGCTCTTATAATTGAATCTAACATGATTTAATAACTCGCTGCGCCATTAAAAAGACTTTCCCAAATCCCGCTTATTTTTTTAGTGTCTTACCAGCTTCAATCTGGTTAGGGATGTGTGATATGAAGATTTTTGGTTCACTAATACTGTCAAAACCACACAAGGATTACATAGAAACACAGCTGGTTATGTCTAAAGTGAAAGTAAACAGCTGAGAGAAAAACGAACGTGCGCTTGTAGATATTAGATGCGTGCAGCTCTTAAAGCGTCAGAAGTAAACATGCTGCCGATTGTCATTAAAGGGACAGTTCACCAAAAAATTACTCAGATGGTGTCCCAAACCTCTACTAAATACACCTACAATACCTGAAAATTAAAGATTGTGTTGTTTGTATATTATGTGTATTTGTAACATGTAGTCTCTCTTTGTTCTTATTTTTTTTAACAACAAAGATTAAAAAATGACACTTTTTTTTCTTCGCCCAATTTAGCCTAAACATCTGCCCTTCTTTTTATTTTATATTTAGTTACCTTGTAAGGCTTTGATTTTAAAGTAGGGAATTTATTTTGGCTGTGCTGCTTGGACAACTTGCAAAATAGTAAAACTAACATGACAAAGAGTCGTGATAAAATTGTGATATTTCTGAAAAAAGTTGTGATATGATTTTATTTTCCATATCGCCAACCCCTAATTCTGGTGAATCACAATCTAATAAATTCCAGATGGATAAATCACAGCTGATGCACAGTACTGTATATCGGTGGTCATGTGACTTGTACCTTCAGTAAAATAGGTGTGTTCAAGCCAATGAATTCTAGGCCAACATTAATTCAAGTTGTCCTATCTGTTTTAAACACAAATAGAATAAAATGTTGATTCTTTGTCATACATATGCATGCATAATTTCTTTATTGCAATAGTCCATAGGCTGACATTTGCAAAATTAAATATTTTCTGTAGTTGTACCTGTTGTAAATTAAAAGCTTATTTCTTTACATGCACATTTAGAAGCAAATATATTGTCTAAATCTATTTAAAAATGCTGTTAATTGAAATCAGGCTGAAATAAAATATAATTATTAGCTAAAAAAACTAAAACTTAAAAAAAAAACTAAACAGAAATTTGATGTACTAAAATTACTAAAACTAAAACTTAAATGAAGTTTAATTAAACTTGAATATAAATACAGTCAAACCAAAATTGATTCAGACACTTTCTACATTATCAAAGTTTATTCGCTATAGTTTAGAAAATGGTAATAATAATAGTACTTTGTTGACCAATTACCAAGCAGTGCCTAATTTTGTTCAGTGGTAAATAGGTCACAATAGCAACTAAAGAAAAAACACTTAAGACGTTACATTTTTCAGTCTAGTGGAAAGAAAACATCCAAAAAACACTGTTAAGTGTTTCTTTTAGGCTATAACACTTTTATCTATATGTGTTAATAGATTTCAATTACAATTCATATTTTTAAATCCTGTTTTCTCAAAATGAGTTTTTCTCCTACACTGAGCCAAAAAATCTCCACTTCAGTAGCACTTGCAAACACCAAACTTTACATTTTTATTCCTGTCTATATCCTGAAGGTTTTTACAGAGGTATTTGTTCATATATAGTTTGCTTGATTATATACATTTTATTCCCCCCAAAATTGTGAAAATATAGTGTTTGTTCTAAGTATTTTCAGAATTATGGAGTGACAAAAATTCTAATGTAAAAACTATGAATGACTATGAATATGTAAAAAAAAAAAAAAAAAAAAAAAAAAAATGTAGGCCTAAACAAGAATTTTGAAACTGACTTTATCCAGTGTTTAGAATTTTGTACTGGAAATGTATGCAAATTAGTGCATATTTCATTAAATAATGCCCCCACATTTTTTTATCAGTTTTACTGTTAGTACAATGTTATACCCATAATTGTTAGTACAATGTTAGTACAACGTTATACCCATAATATTATACCCATAATTTTTGGGTATAATATGTCACAGTTTACTTTATTTTGCTATTCTCACTTACATAAATGAACTATAGTGTTCTGAACCCACCCAAAAAATCTGGTATAATTTTTGGTTAGACTGTAATATATAAGAATCCAAAAGCTAACAAAAATGACAAAAGCGCATAAAAGCAAAAAAAAAAAAAAAATGTAATTATAATAATAAAACTTCTTATCAGTCTCACAGACTGTAGATTGATACCGGTTATCAGTAATTGGTTTTAAAATCTAAATAATGATCAGTATCGGCTGAAATTTCTATATTCAAGCATCCCTAATCAGTCATTGAACCTTCTGTTTCTCAGATTACGGTAAATTCAAATGGTTTGCTATTTTAATCTTGCATGAAAGACTGTGATATGACTTGCATTGATATTTCCCAGTATATTAAACTCTGTAGCAGCTTTAAGGACACAGTCAACAAGCTTTGTCCTTTCTTCAATTCAGGTGTTTACTGCCTGACTATGTATATATCTCAGTTTATTACTACCAAGCTGCAAAAAAGAAAAAAAAGCCCTTCAGTGACTCTATTTGCAGCTCTTTTCACGTAAATGTCAAGGCATCGTGAGGTGCTTCTGTTGAGAGGCGCATTGAAACCTTGATGTGAGTCGTGTGTCTTCAGGTTTGGTTTGAGACACAATGAACTCTGGGATCTGTTTAAAAAGTTAAAGGTAACGTCCTGAAAAAATGTTTGTCTCTTTCCCTCCTGAGATCTGAGAAAGGGAAAGTGGCCTATTGTCGCCAAGAATAAAATCCCATATCCTTTCTCTCTCAAAGCAGGACATACATCCAAAAAAAGTCAAGTTTCTATTTTTCGTCTTTTAACCCTTGTGCGAAGCAAAGGCTTATGGACATTTTTTGTCCATTTCAGTTTTTTTTTTTTTTTGTTATAAGTGTGCCTGTGTTAATGCCAACTGCATACATTTTGGCCCAGGTGTTTATTTTTATTGAAATTTTAATATTTCACCCTCATTTCCTTCAAAGAATCTGTTTTACCCTCCGTACAAAAAATACTCACACTCAGAACCTTAAGGACAAAAATGTCCACATTGAAACCCATTAAAACTGCAATTTTTGAACCCAGGGCCATTCGACTATAAAATAATAGGCATTCATTCTATTGGCAAGGCTTCAAATTTTACATTTTTACAATTTTTTACTAGATTCTGCCTTTTTTTTTTTTTTCAAATTTGGCATATAAATTACTACATTAAAAATGTAAATGCCTCAAAATGAATGTTGTTGTTCTTCACTGACACACCCAAGAATCTAATAAGCAAAGGAACAAAAAAAATCTGTTTAGCATTTAGTATATGGAAATTAACTACTATTTTTTTTTTTTTTCATAAAAAAACACCTGTGGCATTATGTAAACAAACCAGCATTTAAAGGGTTACAATTCTAAAAAAATAATGATGAATGTTTGGTATCTATGGATAGAACAGATGCTGGTTAAAAATCAACATCAGTGAAAGTGAAAAAAAAATATTAATAAATCATATTTTTATGACCATATTTTTATTTTTGTCCATTTTGCACCTATGCGTAACTCTTTTTTTTTTTCTTTTAACTCACTTGAAGTGCAGCCTTCTGTCCTCTTTGTTTAAGAGAGCCATTTTCGTCACACACTTTATAAGGTTTTTTTGAACTCTGAAGATCTTTCTCGTTGTCTTTCATGCACTGTTGAGTGGAAAGTTGTTTTCTCTGAACACACCTTGTTTATTTAAAGCAATCTGTGTATTTGGATGGGCAAGCATTGCTTTAAGTGACAATAGAGGTGACTGTGTGGAGAGCATGTGGATGAGGTTCATATTCCGACTTTAGCTCAAAATGAGCCAGTCTTGAAGACAAATTGAGATCTTGTTCCTCATACATAATTTTCTTTCACAGCGTAATGTGAGGAATATTGTTCATGTGTTGCTACATGGAGTTCCGGAAAAAAAAAAAGCCTCCATGTATCCTAGAAAAACCGATGATGGTAGATTTTCCACTGAGGTAAACGTTGTTAGTCATTGACAGTCTCTTTAGTGCAGCGTGTTTGATTGTTTTCTGAATTGAATCACTCATGTCAACAGCATCAATGAGGGAAAGATTATCATTCTTGCATAAAGCATATAATATTCCTCATGTTCTCAATTCCTAAAGCAAATTTGTGTTCACATTTGGCATTCGACGAGCGTTAATTTGGATCTTGGTGGGGGACATTTGATAATAGGTTTGGTATTTGCTGTAGGAACCGATTGGTCATATTTTGCTCATTCTTTCACCGATTACAGTCATTCTGCACTCATGTCGAGCGTGAAAATAAAGACCCTGGTAGGGTTGCACCAGCCATTTGTTTCCTACAAGGCTTAGCAACAACTAGCTAGTTTGTATTTCAACATTAGTTCTCAAGGCAGAGCTTATCTAGGTCTTAACTTCTTTGCAAACTAATATTTGCATAATATGACGTCTGCCTTCATTAATCTAATAGCAAGCTTTAAAAAATTGTTAGCAGAAGTTGTCGAAATGCAGTGAATTTTAGTTCTAACTTTGACTAATGCTTTGACTAAAAATACAATTATAAAATACCCACGACAGTGTCATTGTTATTGAAATGAATAAGAAGCAATAAATAATTGCTGAACTTATTTATGCATTTATTTACTTTCCTACAGCAAATACCAAACCTATTATCAAGGTTTATATTGGGCTTGTGTCGTTTTCAAGTCATTTATTCACATAATGTTCTCTCTCATAAAATGTAAATGAGTGTAAAGGTCAACATCATCATTGTGTCTAAATGATTGAAGTCTGACAGGTAAACCATGAGCATATTGATGCAATTCAGTCAATCTACTGTTTTATTCTAACATTTACTCCTGGTACTAAATATGAGATGTGTTTCAAGTTTAACCGTGCAACGCAGACATATTTAGTTGTGCGCAAATTGTAACTTAAAGGGATAGTTCACACCAAAATGAAAATTTCTCATATCATTTCAAACCCATAGCTTTGTTCATCTTTTGAACAGAAATTAAGATATTTTTGATTAAGTCTGAGGCTTTATGATTTTTTAAGGGTTGAAATTAGGTTGAACCACTGATTTCACTATTTTAGCGATGTTTTTAGTACCTTTCTAGGCCTTGAATGTGTCAGTTGCATTGCTGCCTATGCAGGTTCAGAAAGCCGTCGGCAGGGCCTAAAATTAACATTCGCCAAACGCCAAATGCGAGTAAAAATTGCCGTTGGCGAGTATATGTAACAGAGTCAGTTGCCAGTTGGCGGGTTAAACTTCTACGAAATATAACAATGCAATGTAATGTAAACAACAGCCAGCTTTGTAAAGAGATTCACTGATTCTGAAGTGAATAAAATAATATTTTCTGTCATAATCATCAAGAGCGAATCAAATAATAACGTAAAGAGTTGGGAGAAAATCGGATATGTGTCAGATCTGCGTTATGGGCATCAGGTTTTAAAGAGACCGCGCTGCTTTTAAAGTGAAACCTGCTGAAGTCTGTCATTAATGTAAATCAAAGAACAAAAAAAGCGATTTCATCATTTGACTGCTCTAGTCACTTATTAACTTTTGTAGCTTGAATAAAGATGAATCTGTATAGTTTATGCATATACAATTTATAGTTTAGAAATAAAAGCTAAAAATAAGAAATAATCACTTTCAATTATATTGTTGAATGGCTATAATTAAAAGGTAAAATTTAGGAAAATGCATTTAATAGAGACACCAGTAGCTAAACAAATTACAAACATTGTTAAGTATGTTAAGTCATTGTAGTAGTAATAACTAGGGGTGCAACGGTTCAACTTACTCACGGTTCGGTTTGTATGACGGTTTTAGAGTCACGGTTTCGGTACGGTTCTGTATGTGCTATGTTTAGGGGGAAAAAAGAAATAAGAATAATCTAACTACAAGCAACAGCACAAATAAATACAATAGAGTAAAGATACAAATAAAATAAACAGTAATTTTTCGGTTTTTAGGTAGGTCTAACATTAGTTTTTTAGGTACAGAAACTAAATAAAATGATCAAATGTAAAAAAGCATTGCATATTTTACAGTATAAATTGAAGCTTAATCTTTATTAAAGTTACAAAAGCTACTCAATCAAGAGAAGTGAGTGATTTCCTTGTTATTGCTGTTTGGTAAATTGCTGTCAATTTAAGATACTTAACGTTTAGCCGGCTATGTCTGCTAGGATACTTGCCAAGACTGGAATTTTGACAATTTTTTTTGTGTGAATTTGTCCATTCAAACTCAATAAAAGAGAATATTTGCGTGCGTTGTGAGGCTTGGGTTTGCACCCTTGGAATGAGCGCATATACAGATCTTCTCACTTCTCACTGCGTGCACGAGTTTGCGTCTTATGGCTCTTAAATGTTGAAACTGGCCAAGCTTAAATGAGTTTAGTTTAAGTCCAGATAGAAATGTGTGCTGTCCAGGTCTCACCTGCACACAAGCGCTATCAGCACCCGGGAGACGACGGAATAAATGACTGCTCATATTCCAGCATACGGCACTCACGTTGTGACTTGTTGGTGCAACTAGCCTTCAGTTTGGTTTGTAAAGATGTAAATACATGTGATGTTAACTGATGTCCTCCTGTGTTGTTCTGTTGTGTTTAGGTGGTCAAGCTGAAAGGGCAGGTTCTCTCGGTCATGTACCGGTTCCGGATGAAGAACCGAGAGTGGATGCTCATCAGAACCAGCAGTTTCACCTTCCAGAACCCATATTCAGACGAGATCGAGTACATCATCTGCACCAACACCAATGTCAAGTATGTCAAACCTTCTCATCTCATCTCTTTAGAACATACTCATTATACTTTAATTGAAACGCCTAATATGACTAATCTGACTGCTCATATAATTTCAAATTGTGATGCACCGAAATGAATGAATTTTCAGTTTTGGTCAAAACAGTTTTGGAGTTCTGAAATTATTGACGTTTAAACATCATTTCTTCAATGCTGTGTTTTGACAGTGTCAGTGTTTATTTTGTTTACACAATGTGGATAATCTAAGTTAGGGCTGAGTTAAAAATATTGAATTCTCGTTTTTAATCGATTTTCATTTTTACGAAACAAAATTGATTTCTAAATTCCAAGAATCTATCAGTTTGAATGGAAGATTGTAGCTCATCTTCCATCCAATAAATTGCGCTAAGACTCGTGCTTTGCTTTTAATATGAAACAGTCTCAGATTTTCAAATTATGTTCATTTTACAGAATTCAAACAATAAATGGCGTTTTGGCGCTGTTTAATGTGAAGTGACAGATCACTGTAACGCCTTCAAGAGAAGTGGCAGTGCAAAGTGCACTTGAACTGATCATCTCATCCACTTTAGCTAGTTACAGCATGGAAAAAACACGCATGAATGTTTTTCTTATAGTAAAAGGAAGAGTACAGCTTACTGAAATCTGTATCCAGTCTTATGTGATCGCTCTATCAGTGTTTCAACTGCGGAAAGACGTCAATATAACAGCTTGTAAACAATATGTCACATAACGTCACATTTGCCTCAGGAAAAAAAAAAAACATATTTAGTGACCATACGCTCATTAGTCAGCTAGAAAAAGTTCTGGAGAGGAGAATTTTGCTGAATATGCACTAGCAGTTAGAAGTTTTTTTTTGTTTTGTTTTTTTAAAGAAGTCTTTTCTGCACATCATGCCTGAATTTATTCAATTTAAAATATCAGCAAAAGCAGTAATATTGTGAAATATTTTTACTCTTTAAAATAACTGCTTTCTATTTGAATATATTTTACAATTTAATTTATTCCTGTGATTTAAAGTTAAATTTTCAGCATCATTACTCCAGTCTTCAGTGTCACATGATTCTTCAAAAATCATTCTAATATGCTGATTTGCTGTTTAAGATATTTTTTTATTATTATTATCAATATTTGAAACAGTTGAGTACATTTTTTTCAGGATTATTTGATGAATAGATTGATTCAAATATTAGCATTCGTCTGAAATAAAAAGCATGTAACATTATACACTAAGACTTCTTTAAAAAACATTAAAAATCTTAGTGTTCAAAAACTTTTGACTGGTAGTGTATGTGTCATATAACATATTCATTATAATGTATACTGTTCTTCAATATTTATTATATGTTTGCATAAATCTTGTCAAGTTTATGACAGCCACTATCTAAATGATTATATTAAAAAAAAAAGAATTGGAGTAGAAATATAATTGTCATTGTAAAGTTCGTATTACAACTTTATTATTATAAAACCTTTGTGTAATTTGTGTTAACTCTCGTCTATATTTTACAGCATTAGTTGATTTTTTTTTCCTCGAGAAAATTTACTGTTTACTATATCTAATATAAATCCAAAATAATCAGTATTGAATCGAATCAAAATCAGAATCCAGTTGAATCGCAAGCTTGTGAATAGAAATCTAATCAAATCGTGAAATTTGTGCCAATATTGGGTAAACATGTCAGCAGTGTAGATGCTAGTGCTAGCTTACCATATCAGTTTCTTGTTTTTCATCAATCTTCATTTTGATGATGCAACACATGTACATCAATATTATAATCGTGAGAATAAAACAACTTGTACACAGTATGTCACATCTCTTTTACCTCAGAAAAGTCATTTAATGGCTATAAGCTCATTAGTCAACTCTTCGTTTAGTCATATTTGCCTCCTTTGCAGTTAAAAGTGACCAAAGCCTTAAAAAGTAACTCTTTTTTTTTTTTCTTCAGGAAAATCAATGAAATACATTTTTGTTCAATAATATTTTGTGAGGAGTTTTTATGAAACTATGCAATATTTTTAGAATTGTAATGAACAATTTTTTCACTAGAATTAATCCTTTTTTATTTATTTAATAATTTATTTATTATTTTTCAATAAATGAAACATTTCACATTAAAATTGCTTTATTGCTGAACACTTTTTTTTAGACACAGTGGCTGATTTGTAGCTTGTACCACCAAAAGATTCTCTGAATTATTGCCATTTTTCGTATTTCCTGTTCATTTCCTATGTCGGTCATTTTGGACTGTAAAGGAGCCAAGTGTGACTATTAAATTTTTTTTGACCCTTTAACATATCCAAATCATGCTAGTGATTTTTTTGTGTGCTCACATAGCTAATGCAACAAAAGTCACCAAGTGTCATCTCATTCCAATGAAGCTACGATTTTTAAAATTTCAAAACATACAATTTTTCAGACAAAAATGACTGAAGAGACTGTTTAATGTTTGTATTTCAACATCAAATTGGGGTAGAAACATAATTATATAATTAAAAAGTTTATTTAATAACTTAAGTGCAATTTAAATTGTGTACTGTATTTGTTTTTCACTGTAAAATGTTTTCACCAGTTTCAACTTAAAAACTTAAGTCTAGCAGCTGCCTTAAAATGTTAAGTTAAATCAACTTAAGTCATTTAAACTCACAAGTTAAATCAACTCATTTTTATTGTAATAAGTTAAAATGACTTGTAGTTTTAAGCTGCTTTAACTTAAAAACTTAAGGCAGCTGCTGAACCAGTTAAATCTGGTGAAAACTTTTTACAGTGTATATGGGTTTGGTATGCTTTAGATTTTTGGCTAATGTAAATTTTGTTTTTGAATACAAAAGTTAATTTTGGTCCATTACTAATTGCAAACTTTCACATCAGTATATAAACAAGTGCTCTTCTTCTGATGACTGATGGTTTGAGTAGTTTCTGTAATTAGCACCAGTCTGCCACAACCATGTGACCAGCCTCGAGACGTTTGGGCCTCTGTGGCCTCCAGCCTGAAATCAATACCATTTATTCTCCTTCTGTTTAACACTTCTGAAGTATTAGCCTGTTCAGCTAGTGTTGGCAGAATGGGCTTGATTTATGCCCACACAGGTCCTGCAAACTTGTAGATGTGCATTTAAAGCAGGCTGTATTTACTTTGCCCTCAGGTGCAACTTAGGGGGTGTATTTCTTTTGTCTTTTAGGGTGGGTTTGTTTAAAGACATGGTCCAGGGAGGTCAAAATAGTCAGTATTTTGCAGTACATATTAAGTTACCCTGTTAAAATGGCTAAAGAGAGCATTTAACTGAAATGAATCCTCATATGTGACCCTGGACCACAAAACCAGTCATAAGGGTCAATTTTTTGAAATTGAGTTTTATACATGATCTGAAAGCTTAATAAATAAGCTTTCTAGTGATGCATGGTTTGTTAGTATAGGACAATATTTGGAAAATCTGAAATCTGAGGGTGCAAAAAAATCTAAATATTGATAAAATCACCTTTAAGGTTGTCCAAATGAAATTCTTAGCAATGCATTTACTAATCAGAAATTAAGTTTTGATATATTTACGGTAGCTAATTTACAAAATTACCTTATGGAACATGATCTTAACTTAATATCCTAATGATTTTTGGCATAAAAGAAAAAATGTATAATTTTGACCCATGCAATGTATTTTTGGCTATTGCTACGAATATAACCATCCAACTTAAGACTGGTTTTGTGGTCCAGGATCACATATGTGACTGATTTTGAAAGTGAAATGAGAGGCTTGACCCCTTTTTAGCCTTAGTGTTAGCTTAGTGTTGCTAAGCTAACAATGCCACTATAAATATTGACTAAAGCAGTTCTGTTTTTAATAACACTGCTCTTTTTACAAATAGATTAAATCTAGTTAGTGAATTTTTGTGTAGTTTCTGCTAAAAAAATACAACATTAAAACATCTCTGGTTGTTAGCTAGAAACATAAGCTTTTAGCTGTTCTCCTAGCTAGGCCAAGCTAGTTAGGTTGGACTGTTTTGATTAGCTGTTGAGGCTGTTTTAAGCTAGCCCTGTTGAAAAAAAAAACAGCATGTGCTGTTTAGGTAGGTTTTGATGCTGTGATGCTGGTTTAAGATGGTCCTTAGCTGGTTTATGCTGGTCTCTAGCTGGTCCTAGCACATGACCAGCTTAAACCAGTTAAGGACCAGCATAAACCAGTTAAACCAGTATCCCAGCATCAAAACCTACCTAACCAGCATATGCTGTTTTTTTTTCAACAGGGAGTTTAAGCTACACTCTTAAAAATAAAGGTGCTTCACGATGCCATAGAAGAACCTTTTTTGTCTAAATGGTTCTATAAAGAACCTTTAACATCTTTCTGTTTTACAAAAAGGTTCTTTTTGGCGGAAAAGATTCTTTAGATTATAAAAATGTAAGAAAGAGATGGTTCTTTACAGAACCTTTGACTGAATTGTTCTTTGTGGAACCAAAAATGGTTCTTCTATTTTTAAGAGTGTAGGTTATGACTACAAGGCTAGCTTTAGGTTTGTGTACTTTGAATTATGGGTAGTTTCTAGCTTGGCAAACAGCGGTTTCGAAGTAGCTTCCGCAACACTGCTAATGAATGCTAATGAAATCGGGTCTGTTACAAAACGGACATTCCCCTCTTCCATGGTCCATAAACTTTCTCATCATTTCATAATTTCCTCAGCAGTAATTCTTTTCACACAATGAAAAACAAGGGAGTCTTTGCACATTGTAATGTTTGAGCTCTCATTATGTTCTCTGTGTGTTTGTTTTGTGTGCCGAATAAGTGTTCATATACTGCTCTAGATTTCCACGCTACTGAACACGGAGGAAACGATTATGTCGCCCACGAGAGAACCTGGGTTTGCAATGATTTCTAGGTTGCGTATATTATGAAAAGTTATGTCTGTGAGATCAGGATGCAGAAATGATCTCTTTGTGTCTGTCTTGTTTATAAGGTCTAATGTCAGGCCTTATATCTATATATTACAGTTTTTTTTTTAAATTGTGAGCTTTTAGCCTCTACTGCAAACCATATCTGTTTTTATACAAGGCGTTTTTGGCCTGTCTGAGTCTAACAGTGTCTGACTTTGGTGGAATAAGGTGTGTGTGTGCCTGTAAACACCTGAGTGATTGTGTGTGTGTTGTACTTTTGGGAGAGTGTGAATATATGGGAGACATTCATCACACATGGCATCATCTATCTCAGACTCCCCAGCCCATGTGGAAGAATGCCGGAATGAGTCGCCCTGAGGGCGTTTTCTCTGAGGAGGCTAGAAAGGCAGAGCCTCCTTAAAAGTACAATTGGACAAGAAAATTATTAGTTTCACAAAAATAAAAATAAAAAAGCCCAGAAATTGCGAAATGAGAGATTAAATGGTGTGTAAATCATCTTCTGAAAGCGATATCAGCAAATGACGGTTCAGATGAAGACAGTCTCCTTAACCTCTTTTTAGCTTATTGTGTTCTCATTGAGATTTTGTAGAATGCCGTAAATGTGAGGTGAGTAACAGTGAAATTAAAAGGATGTTTTAGTAGTTTTTTTTTTTTAAATGTTCATATACAGTTTTTTAAAAGTTTGGGTTCAGTAAGATGTTGTTGTTGTTGTTGTTGTTGTTAAAAAATATATATTTTATTCAGCAAGGATGCATTAAATTGATCAAAAGTGGCAGTAAAGACATTTATCATTTTAAAAAAGATTTCTATTTAAAATAAACATTGTTCTTTTGAACTTTATATTTGTCAAAGAATCCAAAAAAAAAAAAACCTCACAATTTCAGAAGATGATTTACACACCATTTAATCTCTTATTTCACAATTTTGGGGCTTTTTATTTTTATTTTTGTGAAACTAATAATTTTCTTGTCCAATTGTACTTTTAGAGAGGCTCTGCCTTTCTAACTTCCTCAGAGAAAATAATTAATAAAAAACATACAGAAATCTTTTGTAACATTTATAAATGTATTTTCATTTGTATTCGTCAAAGAATCAAAAAAAAAAAAAAAATCACAATTTCTACAAAAAAATGAAGTGGCACACAAGACGAGCATTTGAGGTCAAAATATATAAATAGTAATTTTTTTTATTAATTCGAAATGAAAGGAATTAATTAGAAATCAAAGGTGTTATACTATTATATAATAATATCTTTAAATTGTAGTTAAAGTTTAAATCATTTGGCTTTGTGTTTTTTTTTTTCATTTTAGTAGGTTTTTATATATATGTGTGTGTGTGTGTGTGTGTGTGTGTGTGTGTGTGTGTGTGTGTGTGTGTGTGTGTGTGTGTGTGTATAGTTTTTATAAAAGTTTGGGGTCAGTATAATTTTTTGTTGTTGTTAGAAATTAATTCTTTTAATCAGCAAGGATCCATTAAATTGATCAAAAGTGGCAGTAAAGACATGTATTCATTTATATTGTTACAAAAGATTTCTATTTGAAACAAACATTGTTCTTTTGAACTTTATATTCAACAAAGAATAAAGTCACAATTTTAGCAATTGAAGCGTCATTTTTTGCATTTAATTGATCAAATGAAAATACATTTATAATGTTACAAAAGATTTCTGTGTGTTTTTATTAATTATTTTCTCTGAGGAGGCTAGAAAGGCAGAGCCTCTCTGAAAGTACAATTGGACAAGAAAATTATTAGTTTCACAAAAATAAAAATAAAAAGCCCAGAAATTGTGAAATAAGAGATTAAATGGTGTGTAAATCACCTTCTGAAAGCGATATCAGCAAATGACGGTTCAGATGGAGACAGTCTCCTTAACCTCTTTTTAGATTATTGTGTTCTCATTGAGATTTTGTAGAATGCCGTGAATGTGAGGTGAGTAACAGTGAAATTAAAAGGTTGTTTTTGTCATTTTAGTAGTTTTTTTTAATGTTCATATACAGTTTTTATAAAAGTTTGGGTTCAGTAAGATGTTGTTGTTGTTAAATTGATCAAAAGTGGCAGTAAAGACATTTATCATTTTAAAAAAGATTTCTATTTAAAATAAACATTGTCCTTTTGAACTTTATATTCGTCAAAGAATCCAAAAAAAAAAAATCTACAAAAATATGAAGCAGCACACAAGACGAGCATTTGAGGTTAAAATATATAAATTGTAATTATTTTTTAGAAGTTAATTAGAAATGAAAGGTGTTATACTATCATAAAATATCTTTAAATTGTAGTTAAAGTTTAAATAATTTTGCTTTGTGTTTTTTTTTTTCCTTTTTAGTAGGTTTATATATATATATATGTATGTATGTATGTATGTGTGTGTGTGTGTGTGTGTGTGTGTGTGTGTATAGTTTTTATAAAAGTTTGGGGTCAGTAAGTTTTTTTTGTTGTTAAAAAAAATATTTTATTCAAAAAGGATGCATTAAAAGTGGCAGTAAAGACAATTATAATGTTACTGTTTCTTTTGAACTTTATATTCATCAAAGAATCCAAAGAAAAGACACAATTTATACACAAATATGAAGCGGCACAAGTTTGTGTAATTACACAGTGTAGTTAAAAATATTCCAAAAAAACAATTTCTTTACGACTGAAAAAAGAAAGACAGGAACATCTTGGATGACAAGGGGGTGAGTACATTATCTGCAAACGTTTTGTTCTGGAAGTGAACTTCTTAAAATTATTCATAAGTGGCAGTGAAGACATTTATAATGTTACAGAAGACTTCTATTTGAAACAAACATTTTTCTTTTCAACTTTATATTCACCAAAGAATCCAAAAAAGTCACAATTTCTACAAAAACATGAAGCGGCACAAGTTGTGTAATTTTTAGTCATTTTTGCATTTAATTGATCAAAGGAAAATACATTTATAAGAAATATTTGTTATGTTATTAATTTATCTCTGAGGAAGCTAGAAAGACAGAGCCTCCTTAAAAACTGGACAGGAAAGTTATTAGTTTTACAAAAATAGAACCAAAAAAGCCCCAAAATTGCGAAATAAGAGATTAATTGGTGTGTAAATCATCTTCTGAAAGTGATATCAGCAAATGAAGGTTCATTTTAGGTTTTTTTGCCTCTTTTGAGATTTTATAGCATAATGTGAATGTGAGACAAGTAACTGCAAAATGAAGGGTGCAGTGTTATTTTAGTGTCATTGAGATAGTATTATAGTTTTTATATTTTCTGCTTGTTTTAATTGTAGTTAGTTACTGTGTTATGTGTCCTTTTGAGTAGTTTTTTTAATGAATGTATATAGTTTTTATAAAAGTTTGGAGTCCCTAGCTGGTTTTGTTGTTGTTGTCATCCAAGATGTTCATGTCTGTCTTCATTCCTAAAAAAATTTTTTTGAGGCAAACATTTTAGGATTTTTTTCTCTATATAGCGAGCTTCGAAATTGCAGTTTAAATGCAGCTTCAAAGTCTCTAAATGATGCCAGCCGAGGAATAAGGGTCTTATCTAGCGAAACGATTGGTTACAAAATTACAATTTATATACTTTTTAAACTCAAATTAAATTAAATGTTGTGTAAATCACCTTCAAGAAGCGATATCAGCAGAAAAAGGTTCAGATGGAGGCACAGTCTCTTTTTTCCTCTTTTGCCTTTTTTTTAGATTTAGATTTTTCACTTGATTTTATTGAATTTTATATTCATCAAAGAATCCCCCCAAAAAAATCACAATTTCTACAAAAATATGAATTTTTGCATTATTGCACATAGAAAGTGCTTTTGTAACTTTATAAGCAATGCTGTAGAAGTATTGTTCATTCTTAGTTCATGTTAACTAATGTATAGTTATAGTATAATCTATAGTTTAACCTGATACTGTGATTGGCTAATGGCATTGCACAAATAGCGTAAGAAAAACAAGCTTAATTCAACATAATGTCTCTGAAAACAACTCTTAATATCTATTAAATGCAAAACCTTTTTGTTTGAGGGACATTTAGATATTTGTACTGGAGAACAAGACAGAAATACTGATTAGGAGAATACGTTTTGTGCAGTGCACAAGCCAAGAAATCCCTGCGTGAAAAATGGCCAGAAATAAACAAAGCTTTCTCACATTAGGTGTCATTCTCTTCGTTTGACTTTGAGATTATGGGTAAATAATAAGAGCAGCAGGCACCGGTGAGATGAATATTCATGCAGAGCGGAGCCAAGGTGAGACAGCAGCTTCAGGGTGCCAGACTGGCAAACTGCCTGCAAAATAGACAGTGATGCTGCGGGTGAGAGAGGGCATGGAGAGAGAGATAAACACTCACCCCTCAGACAGACGGTGTGGTAGGTAAGCAGATAAGACGTAAACTGCACAAACAGAGCCAAGCGCTCAGTGTTACACACTGACATGTGCTGCGTTTAAAGGAACTGATTAAGAAAATGACAATTTTGCCATTATTTACTCTGCCTTACGTTGCTGTTCTGTGTAAATCATGCAGATCTTCCTGCACAGTGACCATTTATAATCGTCTGTCAAGCTCCAAAAACACCATAAAAGTAGTTCATGTGCTCTATATTCAAGTTCCGACGTCTAATTTAGGTTATTTATGGAGAGTCCCTTGTGCGACGGCTCTCATTCCTCATTCTATATATTTGAACATAGGCGAGAACTAATGATGTTCGGCATAAATTATGTCAGTCTCAATGCAATTGCACCTGAGATTTCAAAGTTTCTGTGGAAGGGAAGATTATCATTGATAAAAATAACATTTATTTTATTAGGTGAAAATCGGTAGCAGAAATGCAGATATGGTTTGGAAGTTCTGTTTATTTCAGTAAAACACTTTATTTGCATAATTATTTCAGAATCCTTTGAAAAGGTTTTAGTTAAAACCTTTAGTTTTAGTTTTTTTAAGAAGTGTCTTCTGCTCACCAAATAATGCATTTATTTGATCAAAATACAAAAAAAAAAAGTGAAATATTATTGCAACTTAAAATGACTGTTGTGTATTTGAATATATTTTAAAATGTAATTTATTCCTGTCATACAAAGCTGAATTTTCAGCATCATTACTCCAGTCTTCAGTGTCACGTCACCCTTCAGAACTCATTCTAATATGATGATTTGCTGTTTAAGAAACATTTATTATTATCAGTGTTGAAAACAGTTGTGCTGTTTTATTTTTTATTTTGTTTATTGGTTTATTTTTATCTTAATTTTTTTCTATCTATTGGCTTTAGGGTAATTTATTCTAATTTTCCTGTTTATAGACATTAAGATAATTTAGTCTAAATCTAATCTATCCATTCTCCAAACCACTTGTCATATGTTTATTTTATTTAATTAAAAATGTTATTTTATTTTATTATTTACCGTTTACTATATATATATATTACCAAGTCTCTTCTGCTGACCAAGCCTGCATTTATTTGATCAAAATACAGTAAAAATTGTGAAAAAAGTGAAATATGATTACAATTTAAAATCACTATTTTCTATTTGTTTCTGTTTAGACACATCAAGATAATTTAATTTAATTTAGTCCAAATCTTTTTTTATTTAAATTTTTATTTTATTTAAATTTATATTGATTTAATTTGTTTTTATTAAGTTTTATTATTCACTGTTTAGTATCTATTCATTACCAAGTCTCTTCTGCTCACTAAAATCACTGTTTTGTATTTGAATATATTTTAAAATGTAATTTATTCCTGTCATTCAAAGCTGAATTTTCAGCATCATTACTCCAGTCTTCAGTGTCACGTCACCCTTCAGAAATCATTAAATATGATGATTTGCTGTTTAAGAAACATTTATTATTATCAGTGTTGAAAACAGTTGTGCCGTTTTATTCTTTATTTTGTTTATTGGTTTATTTTTATCTTAATTTTTTTCTATCTATTTGCTTTAGGGTAATTTAGTCTAATTTTCCTGTTTATAGACATTAAGATAATTTAGTCTAAATATAATCTATCCATTCTCCAAACCACTTGTCATATGTTTATTTTATTTTATTAAAATTTTTATTTTATTTTAATATTTACTGTTTACTATCCTTATATTACCAAGTCTCTTCTGCTCACAAAGCCTGCAAAGCTGAATTTCCAGCATCATTACTTCAGTCTTCAGTTGTTCTTTTATTTTCATTTTCAATTTCTTTCTGTTTAGAAACATCAGTATAATTTTAATCTAATTTAGTCCAAACCTCTTTTTTATTTAAATTATTATTTTATTTAAATTTATAATTTATTTAGTTTTATTATTCACTCTTTAGTATCTATATATTACCAAGTCTCTTCTGCTCACTAAAATCACTGTTTTGTATTTGAATATATTTTAAAATGTAATTTATTCCTGTGATGAAAAGCTGAATTTTCAGCATCATTACTCCAGTCTTCAGTTATATTTCTACGTTTATTTTTTAGCTTTATATTTTGTGCAAAAAAAATTTTTATAGACAATTTAGTCTAATTATAATCCATCCATTCTAACCATTCTCCAAACCACTTGTTGTATGTTTATTTTATTTTATTAAAAAAAAAAATATTTATATTATTTATTTTAATTATTTAAATTTATTTTATTATATTATTCAGTTTAGTATCTTTATATTACCAAGTTTCTTCTGCTCACCAAGCCTACATGTATTTGATCAAAATACAGTAAAAATGATGAAAAAAGTGAAATATTATTACAATTTAAAATCTCTGTTTTGTATTTGAATATATTTTAAAACATGATTTAATCCTGCGACGAAAAGCAGAATTTTCAGCATCATTATTTCAGTCTTGAGAGTCACATGATCCTTCAGAAATCATTATAATATGCTGATTTGCTGCTCAAGAAACATTTCTTATTATTGTTAATATTGAACTGTCTTGTGGAAACCATGATACTTTTTTTAGGATTCTTTGATAAATAGAAAGTTCAAAAGAACAGCATTTAGCTTAATATATTTTTTTAACAATATATATGTCTTTACTGTCACCTTTGGTAAATTTAACGCATCCTTGATGAATAAAAGTATTAATTTCTTTCAAAAAAATCTTAAATGGTAGTGCATGCAAGTAAACATTACTGCTCATTTCTGTGTATTACTGGTTACAGAGTCTGACTGTTAAGATTATGGATCCTCTGATTGTAAAAATGAACTTTTCAAGCCATTTCAGAGTAAATACACATCATTTTAGCAACTAAAAGGCTAAAATGAATGTTAACTTGTTTTTTAGTTCTGTTGCTTGGCCTTAAAGTGATCCGCAATGTTTGTCTTGTATACAGGGTTGCTGAAGGGGACAGGGATGAATCACTAGGGTTCATCTGGGGTTTGAATCTCCAGTCTTTGTGTTTCCAGCTTTAACCACAAGCCCTAGATATGCATCTACAGACATCTCCATATAAAGGACGCACAGCTTTTAGATCCTCAGAACAAACAGATCATTAGCAATTCTGAAACAGAAGTTTAGATATTTTCTTACAGGCGCCAGACAGACACACAGATCACGCCGGCGAGTGCTGGATGAATGCGTGGCATTCAAAGGTGCTGCACTTTAACAACGTTTATTAGCTTTTTTTTTTTTGTTTCGAGAGAACATTTGATACTGTGATATGAATGTTGATATTTTATTGCAGAATAATGTGCTTTTGCTGAGCAAAAGAATGTACAGCCTGCACTTGACAAATGCACTTGAAATTGATTTGGCTCACATGAAACCATAAATACAGTTTTGCGTGGAAAACCAACTCCACAGTTACAATCCTGTTTACCAGAGTTAGTTATTCTTTGTTCTGCCAGGCAGAAACCAATCCAGATGTAGTTTTTAACAAAGATGGAGCTCAAGTCGGCCCTGTTTTGAAAGTTTGTTCTGTTAAAAGCCCAAATAAATGTGTGTTCACGGTGTGTGTGTGTTCACTACTGTGTGTGTGCACTTGGATGGGTTTAACGCAGAGCACAAATTCCTAGTATGGGTCACCATACTTGGCCTCACGTCACCTCCTTTCCTTCCCTTTCCTTTCCAAATGAAGGAAAGGTAATGGCGTGTCTCACTATGTGGCCCAATTACAGCATAAAAACGTCTGCAAGACTGACTCAGCATCTGTGTTTTTGATGTAAGTGTGCTGGTGTCAACTCCAACTTTTTTTAACTAGCTTAACCATCGAAGCCAAACTATCCAGAAAGCATGCTGTAGGTCAGCTTTACAGTCATGGTAATGGGTGAACAACATGGTTGTTAGCGATGGCTCAGAATCACTAGTCCTGAGTAGTACTATTTAGAGGTTGTAGGAAAAATATAACAATAAAATTTGTTGGAAAAAATACATTTTCCATTCATCCACCATTTTATTATTATTATTTTTTTTTTTAATTTTTTGTGCAATTTGGATAAGTTAGTTGTTAATAGAAATTAAGATAATTTTGCCTGATTGTCATCCATCTATCCATTTATTTTTTTTAATCTTATTTTTTTGTGCTTTAAAAAAAAAAATATATATATATATATATATATATAGATATAGATATAGATATATATAGATATAGATTTATATAGAAATTTAGATAATTTAGCCTAATTATAATCCATCCATTCGATCCATTCTCCAAACCACTTTTTATTTCTTTATTTATTTTCTTTTTCTGCCGTAAAGATAAGTTATCCATTTTGTGCAATAAAAATATTAAATATTAATAAATAGATAATTATTATAATTTAAAAGAAAATTATAATCCATCAAATTTATCCTTTCTACAAACCACTTTTTATTTTATTTTATTTTATTTTATTACTTTGTTAAAAAATATTTTTTTTGTGCAAATTGTTTGTCGTTTGTCCATCCATCTTTATTTTTTGTGCAATAGCAATATATTTATATAGAATTTAATTGTCTTAAATTAAGATAATTCAGCCTAATTATAATCTATCCAATTCATCCAATTTTCTCCAAGCCAATATTTATTTTTTATTATTTATTTTATTGTTTTTTTGTTGTTGTTTTTAATTTAATTTAAATGTTTGTTTATTTTTTTATTGTTTTGTGCAATAAGGATAAGTTTGCCTGATTTATTTTTATTTTAAATCCATCCAATTTATTTTTGTTTATTTTTTTTTATTTTAATTTATTTTTTTGTGCAGTAAGGATAAGTTTGCCTGATTGACCATATTTTTTTTTCTGTATTTTTTGTGCACTAAAAATATTTTTATATAGAAATTAAGATAATTTCACCTAATTACAATCCAATCCAATTTATCCATTTTCCAAACCATTTATCCATTTTTTTAATTATCTTGAATTAAGATAATTCAGCCTAATTATAATCTATCCAATTTTCTCCAAGTCAATTTTTATTTTTTATTATTTATTTTATTTTTTTATTTTTTTTATTTTTTTTATTTAATTTAATTTAAATGTTTGTTTATTTTTTAATTGTTTTGTGCAATAAGGATAAGTTTGCCTGATCCATTTCATTTGATTTTTTCTGTATTTTTTTGTGCAATAAAAAAAAGATATAATTTTGCCTAAATATAATCCATACAATTTATCCATTCTCCAAACCACTTTTTATTTTATTTTAATGTATTTTGTTTAATTTAATATATATATATATATATATATTATATATATATATTATATCTCAATTTATTTTATTTTTATTTTAAATCCATCCAATTTATCCATTCTCCAAGCCAATTTTTATTTTATTAATTATTTTATTATTTTATTTATTTTTTTGTAGTTTTAATTTAATTTTAATT